>NW_015641045.1:495907-535566 GCF_001515625.1 Sinocyclocheilus rhinocerous | reverse complement strand
TTTTTTAAAGAAGTCTCTTCTGCTCATCAAGGCTGCATTTATTTGATCAAAAATACAGAAAAAAAACAGTAATCTTACAATTATTAGTTATTACATATTACAATACAAAATAATGGTTTCTATTTTAATATACTTTAAAATATAATTTATTTCTGTGATGCAAAGCTGAATTTCCATCAGCCATTACTCCCGTCTAAAGTGTCACATGATCCTTCAGAAATCATTCTAATATGCTGATTTTTTATTAGAATTATCAATGTTGGCAACAGTTGTGCTGCCAATTATTTTTTGGGAAACTGCGATACTTTTTCAGGATTCTTTGATGAATAAAAAGTTAAAAAGAACAGCATTTATTCAATTCATCTTTTCAAGAAATATAAATATTTGCTATCACTTCTTATCAATTTAACACATATCCTTGCTGAATAAAAGTTTTAATTTCTTTCAAAAATTGAAAGAATAAAAATGTACTCACCCCAAACTTTTGAACTGTGGTGTATATTGTTAGAAAATATTCTATTTTAAATAAATGCTGAACTTTTTAACTTTTTATTCATCAAAGTATCCTGAAAAAAAATGATCACAGGTTCCAAAAAAATATTAAGCAGCACAACAGTTTCCAGCACTGATAATAAATCAGCATATTAGAATGATTTCTGAAGATCATGTGACACTGAAGACTGGAGTAATGATGCTGAAAATTCAGCTTTGCATCACAGGAATAAATTAGATTTTAATGTATATTAAAATAGAAAAATGTTATTTCACATCGTAATAATATTTCACAATATTAAATTTTTTTCCCTGTATTTTTGATCAAATAAATGCAGCCTTGATGAGCATAAGAAACTCCTGAAAAAACATAAAAAATCGTTCTGATCCCAAACTTTTGAATGGTAGTGTATATGTACATTATGCACAACTACTTCTTTTTTTATTTCATTTTTTTTTTTTTAGATATGTACAGTATGCAAAATTACAAAAACAAATTATTTTGTACAGCTAAAACAAAATATATGAATATAAATTATATACATGTATATACAGTGAAATTAAAATAGTCATGCTGGTGTAATTTTATCAATATTAGAATGTTAGGATCAAAATTATACAAAGTTGGTCAATTGTGCTAATTATTTTTCTAAAGGCTTGAAAGAGATATTTTAACCAAAAAAGAAAGAAAATTCTGTCATCTTTTACTCTCCTTTGTGTCTTTCTTCTGCAAAACTCAAAAGAAGATATTTTGAAAAACGCTGGTGTCCAAAAAAAACCTGGACCACCTAGTGACTTTCATTATTGAACAATAATGTTCTTCAAAATACCTTTGTTTTGTGTTTTCCACAGTAGAAATAAAGATTGTAATCGCAGGCGGGTGATCAAATGATGACAGAATTTCAATTTTTTTAATGAACAGTTCCTTTAAAATGGGCAGGTAATATGGCTGCAAACACCCAGGTAGCTGTTCATTGAATCTTTGACTAAAACCTGTGTGTGTGTGTGTGTGTGTGTGTGTGTCATAGTGACCCCACCTTATCCAGACCTGTTCCTTTCATGACTTCCTTCCTGCTTTTAGGGTTTTATCGTTTCCTCTAGGAGAAGGTAGTTTAAGAGGGCTGTCTGATCGGTTCTTGTGCGATGCATGTACTAGATCATCAATTAGGGTCTGTTCTGATGTACTTTAAAAATAGACATGTATCTGGTGGTGTCTGAATGCCATTTTGCGATTGATAAAGCATCATTGCATTCTTGTAATGTAACTTTGCTGGACAAAACGCAGGGCTAAGAGTGAACGTGCGAGTGCATCGGTGTGTGTGTTTGTGCATGAGAGAGCGTGTTTGTGAGCGCCTTGATTGGCTTGTATGTTTTCTTTTCCTTTCATGTGTTTTTAGTCTCCAGTGCTTTGTTCCTTTTATAATTACAGCAGTGTTCTCCTCCGAGAGCTCTGGTTGCCGCGGTGAGGAGCACACACACATACGCACACACTCCCCTCTCTCCTGCAAATACCCATTAACGTGTAGAGCGAAAGCTGTCTGTTTATACCTTTTATACAGGGCCACAATTAAAACAGAGCAAGATCAAAAAGATATTGAAGTTTTCTTTTGGGGGGATATGGTTCTAAAATGCAGATTTAGATATTGATGGCAAGACTTTTTTTAATCATTAGGGAGACGGTGTTCGTTAAAGCTACCTCAGCGATTCAGTGCGCACACACTCATATTGCCCCTCTTTAAAGAATTGTATATAAGGTAATGTATGTAATTTTGTCAGCAATCAGAGTTGCAACAATAATGGCTGTTTTCAAACAGGTTTCCAGCAAACACACCATTGGTCAGGCAAACAGATAGTCCCGCCCCCAAACTCACGCCATTGGTTGAGCCAGTTATGCAGTGTTAAGATGTTGAAACAAACTCTCCGTCAAGCGATCTGTGCTATTTATCGTTAGTGCGTTTTTATATTGTTCTTATTAGTAGAATTCGTATAATAATAATAACAATAATAATAATAATATCTTCTCAGTATTATTGTTAGTTTTTTTTTTTTTTCAATTTTTTACAGGAACACTAAATGACCAAAAAAAGCACCAGCGTATACACAGCTATATATAAGTATAGTACTTCAGTCTGGCGAGTAAACAAAAAAATTTACTAGCCAATGGCGATTCAGTTGCCAAGGTGTCCGTAGAGGGTTGACTAAACACTTGCTTATAGATGTTTCAGCATATGAATATGGGAAACACTGGTGAAATTGCACACTTCAGCTATAAAGATGAACGAGGTCTTTTAAATGAAGGCCTTGAAGTGATCTGCAGGCTTTTTGTGCTGATTTTAAGGGATCATCTCCGGAATAGATACTATTGAACCTGAAGGCAAGACGCTACAGGCAAAAACATTGTTTTTTTTTATGCAATAGTCAGTTTTGTGATGTTGGGCTGGTAGGTTGTTTGGCTTTTCATACCATTTTATTTAAACATAACATTTAAGAAATCTTGGTGTGTCATGATATCTATGAGTTACTTTTTCTTATCCTATTTACCTAGGCTGTCTTGCCTTAATTGGTAGCCAAAGTATTGCTTTTAAAAGTATCAATAAAAGATGTTTAAAAAGCAAGTATAAGTGCACGTGGGATTGATATCCATAGGTTCAAGTGAATACGTTTGTCACACTGGGGCCTCTGAATGAAATTAGTGCATGCTTACGGTAAGTAACCGTGATGCATCTGTTGCATCTCTCAGTGTGGGTTTGTTGACTGATCCAGACCTCTTTTTCATTCCAGGAGTCAGTGGTCTTGGCTTCACCACTGTGGTGTGTGACGGCCTGGGGAACCACCAACGTGGAGCTGTCCTCCTTCAATAAACACTCATCGCCCCTGCCTCACGGGTGTGAAATTATAAGCTCCTCGGACTCCCTCATTCACATTTTACAAGACTCCAGGTTATTAGCCAAACAAGGCGTGCATACACTTCCCCGGTGCCACAGTTTTCACAGCCGAGGATTTGGACCTTTATTCTTGTTCGCCCCGTTTTTTCACCTCTCTACCCTCCTCATTTATGTCCTTCTCTCTCAGAGAGCCCGCGGACAAGGTGTTACAACAGCCTGATGTGAAATAGGGTTTGACTTGAGTGAAAAATCAGGTCGAGATCGTGCCCCCCTTTCCATCCATCCGTCCTCAGCGCCGCTCCCTCCTGCCTCGCACCTTTCATATGCACTTTCATTCAGATCTCTCTCAGAACAAGGGAAAATGGTTTTTGCCACGTCCATTTGTTCTCGAAAGAGGAGACAAATTACAAATGTGCTCACGAGCCTTTGTACTTGAAATGGCTTTTTCATACGCGGAGAGGAAACTGATGAAAAGCGTCGAGCACATCAAAGTGGTTTGACGCCGGGGCCGATTGAAAGGTTTCGAAAGTTTCGCCCTATCGCAGGTCGCCCCACTCTCTTTCTAGTCCGATTTTAGTTATGGGCTCATTTGAATTAAGCTCGCCCGTCAATTAGCATGACTTTTACCCCTGCTCGCTGGACTTCAAGGGCGTAGAACTTTCCTAGCGCTGCATGTTGTGTGAAAGCCTGGCATGCTGTTTCCTTCCTTTTACCAGCAGCTCGTAGGAAATGGTTAATGGCCTGCGTTTGGCAGGATGGGGGGGATTGGAGAGGTATTTTACGGGGAATGCATCATTTGTATATTTTCCCAAGGTTTTAATAAACTTATGCAAAAAAATGTTTGCCATTCTTAATGCAGTCAATCAATGAGGAAAACATGATATCTATTAGTTTCATTTTTATTTATTTTTTATTCTGTTTACCTTTTGTTGCTTGCCTAATTCCAACAGCCTTTTTTTTTATTTAATTGCTATGATTAAACTTTTAATATTAGTTAAACTAGACAATAATTGAGTATATAAAAAAAGTATTTTCTGTGAATTCTCTTTGTAGAATGCGACATACAATATTTTACAGTGTTTGCAAGGTAGCGTAATATTGATATTCCTAAATAGGGATGGCTAAATAGGTTCTAAACCTAATTAATTCAGCCGCGAACTGCTTAATATGCAGATTCAAACTTTGCGTTGTGGATAATTTCAGTCTGTGCTCTCTGTTTTTGGTAAAATTTATACTATACTATTAAGCTTTGGAAATGTCCCATAGACTCACAGTGATAGAATGGTAAATTGACAGTGATATCATCATTATACATGTGCATAATCAATTAGGATTATTCTTCATTTTGATATCAGATTTCATACTGAATTTTGATATTTGTTGTGATAAAGGAATTGCAAATTTTGTTGATAGCAAGTGTAGCATTATGTAGCATGCATGGTATCTTTCAAGACTACTTGAAGAATATAAACAAACAATATTTTTGCAATCACGCATTTAACTTCCTACACTCCAAAAAACTGTCAACATTTGGTTTTTCCAGCAATATTTCATTAGGGGCCAAGTACAAGTTCTTCTTCTGCGGGAAAGTTGTGAAATTTGGCACACTGATAGAGGACAGTCCCAACATTAACCATAGCAAGTTTGGAGTCTCTACCTCAAACTCTTTAGCGCCACCACTTGTCCGAAGTTTCACTCATGTTTATGCTAATAACTTTTGAACCATAAGACACAGAAGGAAATTTCTTTTTTTCCTCTGAATCCTTGGCTCATGCCGAGTCGAATTAATACCAAAAGGTTTAGTTTTTTCGCTATTTTTAATTGTTCGAAAAACCTACTTTTTCGAACCCATCCTAGACTGTTTGTCTGATTCTCACCAAAATTGGCTCAGATCATCTTCAGACCATGCTGGCAAAACGTTATGGAATTCAAGTTGATTAGTCAAACTGTTCTCGAATAACGTACGAACAAATTTGACGAAAAGCAATCAAAAATGGATCTGAGGCTGTATCTCCGTTAACGGTTTTGCGTATTGAGACCAAACTTGGTGTGTGTTATAACAAGCATGACCTGAGACTATATGCAGTGTTTCGGCGTTGTGCCACCTAGTGGTCAGGAGATATGAAAAATGCATATTTTTGCTTATAACTTCTGAATGGTTTGGCCAAAAATCACAAAACTGTTGTGATGCAGCATGCCGAGTGGAATGATACCCAATTTTCCCATGTCAGCCATTTTGGGCGTCGGCCATTTAGAATTTTGTAGTAAAATGCTATATATAACGCACTGACGTATCGTTACGAAACTTGGTATGCTTCTTCGGCGCCATGCCCTGATGGTACTCAAAAAGTTTGGCTTATAAAAAATTATAATGAAATTTCTAAAAATGCTAATAACTTTTGTTTACACTAGCCTATTGTAATGAACTGGTTTTGTTAGATTCCTTGGATCATGCCGAGAACATCGATACCAATTTTGCCATAATTGGCTGAACTTTCTATCCGCCATTTTGATTCATGTTGAAAACCTACTTTTTCAAACTCCTCCTAGACCGTTAGTCCGATTTTCACCAAATTTAACTTGGATCATATTCAGACCAAGCTGGCAAAAAGTAATGGATTTCGTGCTGATATACGAAAAGGTTTTTGTTTAGCGCATCAACAAATTTGCTGGAAAGATGCCAAACTGCATCTGAGGCTGTATCTCTGCAAAGCTTTGACATATTTACACCAAACTTTGTATGTGCCATTGTCATCTCACACTGACTAGGCCACATAATTTCGGTAAAAGCGCCACCTATTGGTCAAGAGTGATAAACCATTCATTAACCATTAATTATGACATTTCCAAAAATGCTAATAATTTTGATTGCATTAGCCTATTATAATGAAACTGGTTTCAAAATATTCCTTGGGTCATGCCGACAACATAGATATCAATTCGGCAATTGTGGGCCGAACTTCCTGTCCGCCATTTTGATTTATGTTGAAAACCTACTTTTTCAAACTCCTCCTTGACTGTTGGTCCGATTTTCACCAAAATCGAATCAGATCATCATCAGACAGTGCTGACAAAAAGTTATGGATTTCGTGTTGATAGACAAAACCATTTTTGTATAGCGCCGCAACAAATTTGAGGCATAATGCCAGATTATGTCTGAGGCTGTATCTCTGCAAAGCTTTGACATATTGAAACCAAACTTTGTGTGTGCCATTGTTACCTCACACAGAACACACCACATCGAATTGATAACAGCGTCACCTATTGGTCAAAAGTGATAAGCCATTAAATCATATTACGAGAAGTTATGTTTATGATTTTTCAGCCATTTTGCTTCAAATCATCCTAAACTTGCTTTAATTACTCATTGTTGCAGTTGGTCTGATTCTCCATGCCATGCTTCGCTCCTCATTTTGCCTTTGGAGTGCTTGGCCCCTTAATTGCTGCTTGCAGCTATATTTGGAAATTGGTTTTGTTTTCCTAAGCTTACCTAAATCTATAGGCGCACTCACAGCGTGTGTTGCATTCATACGCACACATACACAGCAGGTGAACTTTGACTAAACAATGGTATATTTTAACGTTTAGAATTTAATGGATGCATTATTAATTGATTAAAAACAAAAAATTACTGTCATCATTGCCCATATACCATATTTGTTGTGCAAAAGTAATGTAACATGCTCAAAGCCTAGTATTACTGCACCTTTGCACCTTTATTTTGCAAGCACTGCTGTTTCCTTCAGGAAATGCAAATTTAGTTAGCCTTATATGGCATGCATAGTATTAAAACATGCAGGCCGTAAATGTACCCAAGACTACTTGAAGAATATAAACAAACTATATTTTTGCAATTGCATAGTGGTAACTTTTCAAAAGGTACACTTTTGTACCTTATTTACTCCCAAAGGTGCATATTTGTACCTTAAAAGTACATATTAGTACCTTTCAAAAGGGGACGATACCAGAGACAACTTTTGTACTTTTTTTTCAGAGAGAGTGCATGTCAAAACACATATATAACACTTCTAAAAAGTTCTATACTTATATTGAACTTTTCTGTTTGTGCCTGATTGAAAATGAACCATAAGAGAAGAGATGTGCGCCGATAAGCTAATTAAATGTTTGAGGGGACCATGAGCAGACGAGTGGAGGGCTGAGCAGCTGAGATGATGAAGAGTGTGAGAGTTAAACTGAAAGAGCTAAAAGAAAGAAAGGAGACAGAGGGGATTAAGCTGTGAGAGAAAAAAAGGGAGGGGGAGAGAGAAAAAGTGTCTATTTGTGTGTGTGTGTGTGTGTGTGTGTGTGAGAGAGCGATGCAGTGCACACTGGGAGTTAAGGTCCAACACGACGGCTAAGCTCCTCAGGGGGACTTTGGGCAATATCCTGTTAGAGTGGAATGCAAATCTGTGTGATTGTGACCAGGGGCCTGGCACCACAGTTCACATACGCACGCCTGCCTCCCTTTCTCACTGTCCTCCTTATCCCATCAAAAGCCCTTTTTACCTGTCAGGTTTTTTTTCTCTTGCAAACATTTATAGAAACTGGCATGTTCAGTCCAGGTACCTCCGAAAAAAAACCATGCACCGAGCCACCTGATGTAGCACGGTTTAGTGAGGCCCAAGGGGGGCGCCCGTGGCAAGACTGACCTGAATAGTCTTCCAAGCAAAACTACCATCAGGATCTTTAGAGCATCTGCAGAAAAAGGGCCAAGCATGCCTCTTAAAGGAGAAATTCACCCAAAAACCAGTGTTCACCGTGTGCTTAACCGTATTTTGTTCCTAACCCTCATTTATTATATGGAACGCAAAACTGCGTTATCTCACGTAGTATTTTTGTGTTGTTTTCCAGTATAAATATCTAAACATTATTAAATCAAGATACATTTATGTGGGAGGTAATTACTTAAGATAGGCCCTATAAAGTCTTGTTTTCTGAAAAATTTCTGGAAAATGAGTTCATGCTTAAAGCAAGAATGTTAAGTGAGTTAATGCTTTAAAACAAGAAATAAATCAAGAAAAGTAAACTCGAAGGGAAATCAAGATTACTTTTATTATCCCAGATATTTGTTATGCAGATATTTTTTCTTGTTTTAAGCAAGACCATTTTGATTTTTTTTTTTTTTCTTCAGAAAACAAGATCTTTGTCATTTTGCTTCTCATACATGTATCTTGATTTTTTTTTTTTTAAGATATTTGTACGGAAAAGTGAAAAAGACAATACTAAAAGCAATAGTAAATAGCAAGAAATTATTTTTTATTTTATTTTATTATTTGACTATGGGTCTAAAAAGCTATGAATGTGTGTATGTGCTATATTCTGAGTCTTCTGAAGTCATAATATTTAGTTTTATGTGAGGAAGAAGACTTAATCTCTTCCACTCCACTGTGACTTTCAAATCTTATGTGCTACCGCATATTCAGACCTTTTCATAGTACTTTTTTTTTTTTTTTTCACTTTAGCAGCTTGTCAGTCCTTGATCAGTCCAGGCTTTCATTGCATGGAAAAGAGCAGCATGAACCTCCTTCAAAAATGCTTTGGACCAACATGAGGGTGAGTGAAAGATTTTTGGCTAAACCAAGCCCTACTTTATTGCATCTCTGTTGTCTCACATTCTGTCATTTTAGTGCAATTAAAGAAAGCTCTTAAAGCTGAGATCTGTTGCGTGGTTTGTGACTTTTCACTCCGGAGGTGTTTGGTGGGGTACGTTCCAGGCTGGAGTCTGCTTTAGGTAACCAATAAAAAGCTGAGACACTTTCATCTGTGGTTGATATTGTTCAGTCATCTTAGTCATGCGTTCCTCTCCCACGTCTTCGTGAGTCACGCCGGCTCTTTTTTAGGTCAATCTCATTTAAATGACCACCAGGAAGAAGTGGGAACCCGGTGGTTTACAAACGGACGTTTATGTGGAGGAAACGTTGCTGTTTTTTATTAGAAAATACCAAAGGAACCGTCTGGGACGCTCTTCAGAAGAGTTGAGAGGCTCCGTTTCAAAGGGCCTCTCCGTTGGCAAACTCTGATAGGAACTGATCTCAAGTGCATGTTGGGAAGTTTGAGTCTAATGGGTTAATTAGCTCCGAGTGTTGCTCTGTCTGCTGAGATTTAGCCTGCCGATGTCGTAACATGACTGTTTAAGGGGGCTGATCTCTGCTTTAAAGCAATATTCTGGGTTAAATACTTCAGTTCTGTCAACGGCATCTGAGACGTGCTGTTGATTCAGTAACACACTTACAGAACTTAAGCGGAGCCTACAGGCCGATTGCTCTGGAATATTTAAAAACATTATTTTGGTTATAGCATTTACAGGTTAACTTTGATGTGTTACTGAAATAAAGTATATCAAATCAGTCTCATATGAACACATGCAATGACTTTAAAACAGTGTAGCAGTTGCACATTCATTTGTGCTAATAAGTGGATGAACTTTTGTGTGTTATTATTGGCATAATTTATTTCATGTAAACAGTGCTTTATAGATAGTTATCAAATGTTTATAAAACAGTCTCATACGAACACATGCAATGACTAAAACAGTGTAGCAGTGGCACATTTATTTGTGCTAATTAGTGGATAAACGTTTGTGTTATTGATGTCATTTTTTCACGTAAGCATTTTTTCAGTGCTTTATGGATAGTTGTTAAAGTAAAAAAATCCATTAAAAATATTTAAAAAAATATATAAAAGTCAAGTTACATTTACAGGTTACAGTAAAAAAAAAAAAAGTTAGTTTATGCTTAAAACAAGAAAAATCAACGTATTTTTCCGTTTTCCCCTTTTCTTGTTTTAAGCATGAACTCACTTAATTTTGATGAGATATTAAGCCCTGTTTACTGAAAAATGTATCAAAATTAAAGCGAGTTTAGGAAAAATAAACTTAACTCAAAGGGTCAACAGGATTATTTTTCTGTTTTCCCCTTTTCTTGTTTTATGCATAAACTCACTTAATTTGGATCAGTTTTTCAGTAAACAAGCAGTGTTTGAAACAGTATAATAGTGGCGCATTTAACATTCATTCATGCTAATTGCTGTAAACAGTTTTAATTTGTTTTTACAAACTGAGAAATGAGTTTAAATCACTTTTTCATTATTGACAGCTGCTGCTCATTGAGCTTTACTACACTTAACACAGAATATTGCTTTAATGAAATGTGGGTGTCTATCTTTACTTTTTCCCACTTTTTTGGTATTTGTTTGCTCTTGTTTTGCGTTTGTTTTTAAATTGGCGTTCGCCACACTGCAGTTAATTGGATTGAGCCGCAGAATCCCAGATTTGGAGTCTACTCCAAACAGAAGCACTCTTCAGAGTTGACTTGGTAATTCGGTCCAGCTCTGTATGGTTTTGTATGGTCTCTGTTGCAAAACAGCAGCAGCACTCCATGCCCTCAGCCCCTGAAAGGAAGCCCAGGGCCATGCTGGTTAGTGCAAACTCCCCGAGGATCAGAGCAGGAAGAAAACAAGCCGAGAGAACATCCTCTGGTGTGATTGACACGGCGCTGGCTTGTCAGCTCCAGTCTGCTTGTGTCTAAAGAGATGGCTTGGGAAAATCAGTTGAATGAAAACACACCGTGTGCAATGTTTAGCTTGTTTTTAACAAAATCCAGTGCTCTGCGCAATGGAAAGTAAGCGATGCACTGCACTGGCCAGCTGCGAGTTTGAGTTTTCGCAGT
Organism: Sinocyclocheilus rhinocerous; assembly: GCF_001515625.1. Taxonomy (NCBI): domain Eukaryota; kingdom Metazoa; phylum Chordata; class Actinopteri; order Cypriniformes; family Cyprinidae; genus Sinocyclocheilus; species Sinocyclocheilus rhinocerous. The sequence continues at coordinate 524,522 of NW_015641045.1, read as the reverse complement.
CAGCTTAATCATCTCCTTCTTCTCTTCATCCTACACTTTCCACACAGTTCAGAGACGCCAACGGACGACGCTCCCTGTGTTACACGGGTTGCTTGGAAACCGGCGCATTGGGAGCGTATAGTGCAACACACAGAGGCACAGGATGCAGTACACACAGAAAAACACGCGCTCAAAGCCCACGTGTGGACAGCATCCTCCAGACGCTCATGAAGATGTCCCACGGATTTCTGCTGGATTTTACAGTGCCGGATTTTGGCTGTCTGTTGGTAACAAGAGCACCATTGTGTGATGTGATGTTTCGGTTTGAAGTCAATGAGTTATGTACACATAAGAATGTAGACTTAATATATAATTAAATACATTTATTGCACTCCAAAAATATTTGGGCCTAAATTTAAGATGTATGTATTTGAATTGCATATAAAATTCCCATCCATTTGGACACGGTTTTAGCATAAACAACCAAATAAACTTTGCATGCATCATATAAACATGTGATGCATATTTGTCAGTCATGCATAAATAAAGCAGGTAAGAAACCGCTACGATTTCTGCGCTCAAAAAAATCATGCTATTGTTTATTAACTATTTGCAACTATTTGATTTTTAAATAGTCCTATTTATTAAAATTGCTCAGAATCAGCATGAATCTGTTCATTGTGAAAACGTAAAAAAGCATAAACATGGTTAAAATATAGCTAACTGTGGAATATTCATGTTAAAACGTAGAAACAAATTGGATTTATTGATGATAAATATATAAATCTGGATGTTGTGCATTTAAAACATTAATTTCATTAGTATTATTACAGAAATCTAACTGGTTTCATTTATGTATGCCTGACAAATATTCATCACATTGTTTATTAGATTATGTTAAAACTGTTATCCAAATGGATGTAAATTGTATAATTATATATATTATTACGTATAATTATATATAAGATAGTATTATATACTGTATAATAATATATCATTTTGATAATATATATATAATTATTAATGCAAAGAATATATAGAATTTATTTATTTGTGCAATGATGAAAAACTGCCCCAGCTGACGTAAAAAGGAAGTCTGATTTATTTTAATATTTTGACAATTCTTGTCAATAAAAAGAGATACAAAAATGTGTTCCATGAATGTGATTTATTTTCAATTATTTATATTATCGTATTTAAATACTATTTTACAAATACTGCAGTGTTTTTGATTATGTTTCATAAATTAGTGTTTTTAGTTATATTCATGCAGTAGTTAAAGTTTTCTGGCTTTTATGGTGTCACACTTAATGAGACCTTCATTAGGAATGAAGATCAGCTGGTTCACTTCCAAACTGTTTTCCCTTCCAGTCAAGTGTCTTATGAACACTTTGCGAATCAATTCAACTGAATCGTTCAGTTCAAACGGCGGTTTGTTCACAGATCGGACCTCACTAGTCTATTTTATTGACCTTCCAACCAGTCAGACCTGTGAATATGTGCCATTAGCTGTAAGAAACTGAACACTAAAGTGAACTTCTGTGTGCTTGCAGGTTCACACAGCCCTTCGGTCACAGCGTCCCGTGGACGGATCAGAGATGTCATCTGGTTGTCTCAATTTGTGGAGTTTGGACTTTGGCCGGCCTCACCCCCTCCAGCTCAGAGGATAAAGCCGGATCAACATCACATCCCTTCTGGTATCCATGGGCTCGAGGAGGATACAGACACTTCCTTTCTGCTCCGCATCCAGTGCAAAAAAAATAAGATGATGAACTGATAAAGGTGAAAGTTGCATTGATGAGGTTCCTGAGGTACAACGTGTTTGCTGCTGTTGACTCCTGTATCATGGGTTTCCATTAACTAAAAGCAGAAGATTCGGGCTTTTCTTCATCCCCTAGGGAAATAACAGACCTTTTCATTTCAACAACCATCTAATTCACCATCCTATTGTTATGTCTTTATTCTTCATGTATCCCTAGTTATTTATTTGCGTCTGTATATTTGTGTGCTTGTCATAATTACGCCCATAACCAAATCTCCACTCAGAGCAAGTTCTAGCTCCCTCTTTTAATCAAAGGATGTACTGTAATCAGATTTGTGGAGACGTTTTCCTAATGATGTTTACTTCAAACGGGTTCTAGTGGCTCCGAAATGACTCATAATGATCCTTGGCAATAAGTTATATTATAGAGGAAATTGAGACTTTAAAGAGCCATTTCAGAGAATGGGCTTTCTGTATTAATCACTGACTTTGTTAAAGCATAGCTTCCAGAGAAATGAGCTGTCAGTCCTCCACTCCTGAACACTAATGGTGGACGCCGCCGCATAAAGTGTTCAAAGTGTGTTATTCTAAAGAGCCGTTTCCATCATTTAGCTTTTCTCATTAAGACAGTTTAATATGTTTTTGTTTCCTTCATTTATATTCAGGGTTTTTTTGTGCACAGACTGATGGGTCCTTCTGGCTGTGGCCTTGGAAAGTCATAGGAGGATTTACTGAAAGTTTTGCAGGGATGCAGTGAAGGAAAAGATCTATGAGGAAGATTGTTATGGAAAATTAATCTACATATCAGAAATGCTGTACTGGTTAATATCAAGCAGGCCCTTTTATTTCTGGTTTTAACATCTGTTAATGCGTCTCCTGTTATTTTGAGGGACACTGATTTCATAACTATACATTAGCCACTATTTGCATGTCGATAAAGCACATGTCCACAGGCACAGCCTTGATCCCAAATATACTTTTTATCCTCAAGTATATATATACTTCTTAAATCGAGTGTGTGCATTATTAGTTATTAGCATTATTTAAACATGTAGAAATCCTCAAAACAACAGTTTTTCTTGTGCAGCAACACTGTATAAAATGCTAAGACTTGTTTTCATAGACTGTATCTTATGAGTGTATTTTGTCTTGCTGCTCTGGCAGTTTTTCTCACTTGCTTTAAGAATAAACAAGTGAAAAAAAAAAAAAGTGGGATAAAAAGACAAAATACATTTACAGTCTGTGAAAACAAGTTTTAATATTTTATAGTGTTGCTCATCTTGTTATAAAGATATTTTAGGTATTTTAACTGGGAAAGTGATTAGTGCTGTCCAGTTGTAATCTATGGAAGCTTATTTCATCCATGTAATAAAAAAAAGGTAATTGCGACTTTTTATCTCACAATTTTGAGATTATTATTGAGAACAATTATGTTTTTTCCTCATAATTCTGAGTTTGTTATTTCGGCCGTTTTTTCTTGCAATTCTGCGAAAATTGTGAGATATAAAGTCAATTGCTAGAAAAAATTTCAGAACTTTGAGAATTGGAAAATTGAGAAATGGGAATTGCAACTTTATCTCACAATTCAGACTATTGTTTCTTGCAATTCTGACTTTATATCTCACAATTTTCACCTCTTATATATTGGGACTTGCAAATCTATATATAAGCTGGCAATTCTGAGAAGAAAAGTCAGAATTGTGAGATATAAAGTTGTAATTTTGAGAGAAAATATCAGAATTTTTATCATCTCAGAATTCAAGTTTATTTGTTTAGCGCTTTTCACAATACAAATCGTTGCAAAGCAGCTTTAATCTAGAGAGTGTGTCTGAACCCCGAACGTTATCAGGAAGGCTATTCCAGAGACAATTCTAAGGCAGGTTATTTCTGAATCTATCTTTAGTGGTTGGAACAATAGTTCTTCCTGGGCGATAACACAGTCTTTATAGATTGTACAGCGCAAGTACTTCTATCATTTAAGTGGGTAGAACAAAAGCCATCATAGCAGTTATCTGAGAATTGGCTTGCTAGTCATATGGAGCGTAGCGTCCTGGAGATGTTGTCCGACAGGAATTCCGCTCCGACTCTGCTGGGGTGCAGGCCATCAGTGCGAAAAAGCCTAGGTAGCTCGCCCGGGGGCCTGGCTCGCGTCTTCCGCTGCGGGGTGCACCCAGGGTCCGTGGTGTCCCGGAGCCGGAGTGAAGTACATCTGGGAAGATCGGGCCCTATGCAGAGAAACACACGGAGTAGAGGTGGTGGGAGTGTTAGCAGTGCACTGTATACTTACCCCAGACTTGTGAGCGTCAGCCCAGGATGTTTCCAGCGCGACTCTCCACTCTCTCAGCTGGGCCTGCTTCTCCACCAGGTCACAGATCTACTTCTCCACGGCCTCCAGCTCGAGCTGCAGTCGGTCCTCACCTGCACTCAAAGGTAGACACACATCCGCCATTAAAGCAAGTAACTGTGAGTAAAACAATGGTAATGTGTGTGAATAGAGTATTAGCAATGTAAGCGAGATTAGGGGCAACCAAGCTGGCGATGCTAACGGGCTATAAGCTAATTGCAGACTCGGGAAATCAAAATAAAACTAGTGATAACAAGGCGCTCTGATTGTTCTTGTTGTAGAATACGATAGGGGATATATTCACACGTTACAGAAACGAAAATGATGGTGTATAAAATTGATTTTAGGATAAAAAATAGACGATAAAGAATTAACTTGATGGAGCTCAAACTCAAAACACGCAGCAGCAAGAATTGCGAGAAATAAAGTCTGAATTGTGATATATAAGCTCAGAATTATGAGGAAATCCATCAGAATTGTTCACACCAAGTGTAAACTCGAAACTAAGCAAAACTTATCGATGCACCAGCTGCCGGTTTTCTACCGTAAATTTTACGGATTTTTTTTACAGTGCACTTGTTTCTAAATGTGTGCTTTGTTTCTTGTTTCCCATCGCAGAACTAAAGATCTGGCGCCCCAGTCCAGAATTAACACAGCAGCCTCTTTTCAGTGGAACGACTGGTTAAACTCTATGAAATCAGGCAATGAGATTACAGGGCTTGACTTTCCCAAAAGCGCTTACACAGTCTGCTTTAGATTCCCACTTCTGTCCCTTTGTTCCGGACGGCCTCGGCAGTCACCGGTGGCCTCGGCTCTTTACCAAACCAGACTCTTGCTGTTAAACAGCGGCCTAACATAGAACATGTGTTCCTGTGTTGACAACTGCACTTGACGGAGGCGGAGGCTTGTGGGAACGACAACGTGAGACTGGGGAATTGAAGTCTCGCAGATCTGTCTCCAGATCTGTCACAAAACCAGGGGCTTTGTTTGGGATTTGGATCTGCTGTTCGGAGATCAGCACTTGGCACAGAGGGTCTGCCGTGCTCGTCAGCTGTTGATTATTGACAGTGTCTCGAGGTGTCATCGAAATGAGAGACATCTGTGTAGAGTAGACGAGCGGTTTGATGCATGTTGACGTGCATGAATATTAATGCATGGCCATAAACAATGATGATATGGGTGAGAGAGAAACATCATGAAACAAGGGACAGGGAGGTGGTCTGTTTAGCTTGTCTCTGGTTTTGGCCTGGAGTCGCTACTGTCGACTGTTCAGCTTTGGCTCGGCTCGCTGCGGAGACTTGGGACATTTAATATCAAACTGGAAAGATGCATCTGCATTTAATAACCACTTATGTTCTTCTTAAAGGGACAGTTCACCCAAAAATGAAAATTCTGTCATTTACTCCAAACCTGTATGTTTCTTTCTCCTGTTGAACACAAAAGAAGATATTTCGAAGAATGTTGGTAACCAAATAGTTGCCGGTGGCCATTGACTTCCACAGTGGAAAAACAATACTATGGAAGTCAATGGCTACCGTCAACTATTTGACACCAGATGCTGGTTTGGAACAATTTGAGGGTGAGTAAATGATGAGAATTGTCACTTTAAATTGTCTTTTGAGTTGTGAATGTAGTGTATTTAAAGCTCGGGATGTCCTCATTATGGTTTCAGGCCATGTTTTTGACTTTCCTAAAACAGTGACTCCAGCTCATGTGCCATAATTCCAAGTGTTTTCCTTTGTGTGTTAGTCCCAAATAAATGTCAAAGTCTCTCAGTTCGTATGACATCCAGGAGACCATTAAATGTGTTGAATTGAAACGCAGCTGAGGCAACGTGTGTCACGCAGAGTTCAGATCTGCTGAAGCCTGAGACTGTTAGAGCAACTCAGATTAGTGATTCAGAGAGGATGGAATAAAATAACTTCATCACTTTAGTCCGTATGATAGAGACAGTTCCTGTTGCTTGAACAGTTGAGGATAGTGCTATAACAATGCCAAGGCAATGGGTTCGATTCCCAGGGAATGCATGGACTGATCAAATGTATACTTTGCATGCAATATAATTTGCTTTGGATAAAAGCTTCTATAAAATGCATAATTGAAATGTAAAAATGCAACGCTTTTTGTCTCCCAGTGATAAAAGTGTGCAAATATATTTTGTATCACTAGTCTTTTTGTGAATACTAACCAAACTATTTTCTTTTGTTCCCCCACAGATCAATGGATTCATCATCAATTACAACTACAAGTTAAAGTTTGGAATAACTAAGATTTTTTAAAATGTTTTTGAAAGAAGTTTCTTCTTCTCTCCAAGGCTGCATTTATTTGATCGAACATACAGTAAAAACAGAAATATTATTAAATATTTTTGCAATTTAAAATAACTGTTTTCTATTGTAATATATTGTAAAATGTAATTTATTCCTGTGATGCAAAGCTGAATTTTCAGCATCATTACTCCAGTCTTCAATGTCACATGATCCTTCAGAAATCATTATAATATGCTGATTTGATGATCAAGAAACATTTCTGATTATTATCCATGTTGAAAACATTTGTGCAGCTTCATATTTTTGTGGAATCCATGGTAAGTTTGGGGTAAGTAAAAAAAAAAATTATTCAGAAAGAATGCATTTAATTGATCAAAAGTGGCAGTAATAATGTTAGAAAAGATTTCTGTTTCAAATAAACATTCTGTTCATCAAAGAAACATGAAAAAAAAGTATCAAAAATATATTTACACAAAAATAATTAATATTTATTATTATTCACTGTTATGATGAATCATTATTATTAATAACAATTGAGTACTACGAATTATTGAGCACCAAATCAGCATATTAGAATGATTTCTGAAGGATTGTGTGACACTGAAAATTCAGCTTTGCCATCAAAGGAATAAATTAAATTTTAAAATATATTAAAATAGAAAGCAGTTCTTTTAAATTGTAATAATATTTCACAATATTACTGTTTTTATTGTATTTTTCCATCAAATAAGTGCAGTCACGGTAAGCAGAAGAGACTTTTTCAAAAACATTCAAAAAAAAAATTCATAATTATTCCAAACTTTTGACTGGTAGTGTAATTCTCCATATGCAAGACCAGCCAAGTGTGATTTTTATTATTCACTGTTATGATGAATCATTATTATTAATAACAATTGAGTACTACGAATTATTGAGCACCAAATCAGCATATTAGAATGATTTCTGAAGGATTGTGTGACACTGAAAATTCAGCTTTGCCATCAAAGGAATAAATTAAATTTTAAAATATATTAAAATAGAAAGCAGTTCTTTTAAATTGTAATAATATTTCACAATATTACTGTTTTTATTGTATTTTTCCATCAAATAAGTGCAGTCACGGTAAGCAGAAGAGACTTTTTCAAAAACATTAAAAAAAAAAATCATAATTATTCCAAACTTTTGACTGGTATTGTAATTCTCCATATGCAAGACCAGCCAAGTGTGATTTGATTGCACGACCAATAAACAATTATTTGTTTGCACGGCTGACACACATCCACGCTTATGATTATGCATATTCACTGGGCCTAAAGCATCGTCACAGAGCTGACATCTTTAAACCTTTGCGCGAAAGGCCCAGGGGACCGTTAGATCAGACTTGTGGGGCGAAACCGCAGAGGAAGCGGCCCTGGTACGCACCAACCGCCTGGAATCGCCGTCACTTTCAAGGGATTTGACTGAACAAATGACAGCATATGGTAGATGCAAGGAGAGCCGGGTATTGTTGTGACTGGGGCTGGAGTGTGTTTCTCTCCCACCCCCTCCAAACTCTTTCCTCATTGTGTTGTCACAGACGCACTGCTTCCAGCGCTTTAATTAGACTTCAGGAGTTCAGCGGCTGGCCGGCCGTCTGTGAGCTGGAAGACTTCCACTGATCAACGCCCCACTCGCCTCACACGTGTTTTGGGCCGTCTCACTGAAACTACAAGCAGAAGTAGTTTGAAAGTCAGTCTGATATATTTTTCTACGTCTCGAATCATCCAGCCGGCAATTTGCTGCCAGTGGGAGGTGAGCTGCTCTGATGCTCAGCGCTGTTTCTCTATCCCTGTGATTCTGAAGAGGGGTAATTCACTGCAAAAATGCTTCTCTTAACTCAGTATTTTGGTCTTGTTTTCCAGGACAAATGTCTAAATCAAGATATATTTACTTGAGGAGCAAAATTACTATATTTAGTCTTGTTTTTAAGTCAACTTTACTTAAATAGCACTTTGTACATTACTGATAGTATAAAGAATCAATGAAGAATCAACAAATAACAGAATCAATGATGAAAATGTCATCAAATATGAGAAAAATACCAATTCTGCTGTAAAGCAGCTCTAAAAAAGACAATGTCATTATTCATTTCAACTCAGTTCAGTGTTGATTCAGTTCAGTTCAATAAATGTGTAAAGTGAATCAATTATGAAATGAGTTAAATACAGCTACAAAAGCTTTTGCTTAAAACAAGAAAATGTATCTGCCAATGGGGTAATAAAAATTTTTTTCAATTTGATTTAAGTTTACTTTTCTTACCCCATTGGTGGATATTTTCTTGTTTTAAGCATAAACACACTTAATACATTTTTCAGAAAACAAGACAACACATTTTGCTTTAAAAGACTAAACTTACCTCCGGTTTCACAGACAAGGCTTAAGGCTAAAATGCATGTTTGAGCTCTCAACTGAAAATATCTTGCTCTGACATATCTTAAAATAAGTCAGTGCCATTGTTCTGTCTCAAGATGCACACATGTAACGTTTTCTTCTAAGGCAGATAGATTGACAGAATGATAGATAGAATGATAGATAGATAGATAGATAGACAGAACGATAGATAGATAGATAGATAGATAGATAGATAGATAGAACGATAGATAGATAGATAGATAGATAGGACAGAACGATAGATAGATAGATAGATAGATAGATAGAACGACAGAACGATAGATAGATAGATAGAACGACAGAACGATAGATATAGATAGATAGATAGAACGACAGAACGATATATAGATAGATAGATAGATAGATAGATAGAACGACAGAACGATAGATAGATAGATAGAAGGATAGAGCAATAGAAAGAGAGATAGATAGATAGATAGATATAGATGTTCTTCCATTATAGAACACAATTTATTAGAATGTTAACATAATGAATCTATATCTATCTATCTATCTATCTATCTGTCTGTCTGTCTGTCTGTCATCCATTCATTCTGTCATCCATCCATCCATCGTTCTGTCTGTTTATCCATCTGTTTGCCTGCATGTCAATAATTCTATCTATCTGTCTGTCTGTCTGTCGTTCTATCTATCTATCTGTCTGTCTGTCTATCTGTCTGTCTGTCTGTTTGTCTATCTATCTATCTGTCTGTCTGTCTGTCTGTCTGTCTATCCATCTATCGTTCTATCTATCGTTCTGTCGTTCAATCCCTCTATGTGTGTGTGTAATGAGAAGTTTTCCCCTTTACTTTACTCACCTCCAATCACAACAAAGATCCCCCCTCAAACACACACATCTCTCTCCATCACGCACTCTTTCTTTTATCCCCACTGAAGCACAAACAGCTCTCTGCCTTTGTAAGTTGGCAGTCACTGCATATTTGTGTCGTAAAGCTCAAATCACAAGCTTCTTTTGTCATTTGTGAGGAGTCACATTGGATGTGGACTCACTGAAGTGCCGTTGATGTGCTCCGGATTATTTGAACCCACTGACACAAATGCCTCAGTCAGCTCTAACTAGTTGGACATTTACATTTCCGACCTCCAACTAAGACAGTGGCAGAAATCCACGCAGTGAAGGGTTTAAAGGGATAATGCATTCTTCTATTTAATGGGCTGTGTGGAGGTGATTTCTGTTGTGCGCGGATAAAACGTCGCCGTTGGTTTATTTTGCACTTTTAAGAGTGTGGGTGTAGATTTTGGCAACAAAGCTTCTTTGCGAATCATTCTTAGGAATTGTGTGACCGTGTGTTGCGTGTCGCGCACACCAGTCCACAGGGACGTCTCTGCTTTATTTTCACGAACGCTTCACCATAGCCAACACCCTCGAGGGCCTCCGGCACCAACGCTCACAGTCACAAACATCAGCCATGGGAACCTGTGAGCTCGAATCACCTGTGCACTGATGTCGTTGGTTAAGACGTGCAATGAAGGATTCAATTTACCAGACAGAACACCTGCTTTCACATATGTTTGAGGAGTCCCAGCGAAGGGACCTGGCAAGAGAGGAGAGGAAACTGAGACTCGTGTACAAATGAAAGAAGCAAAGATGAAGATGAGCAAACCAAAGGTTACATCAGGACTGTTTGATAGATAAGTGGCAGGGCCGTCTCTGAAGTTGAAATGCTTTGGGATGTATAAGCTAGATGCTTTCGGTTCTCTTATGATTGACAAATATTAGAGGTTCAAAAAGAGTGTGTTTTAAGATCTACAGGGAATTGCAGCCTCTTTAAAGACATTGGTTGCTAGGTTTTAAAGTAAAACAGCATCCACAACACATTTTACTTCTGTCATATGCCGTATTTCAGGGTGAGTGAAAATACAGTGGACCAAAAAATATTTGGTAAATCACACTGAATGTTATTGCATAAGATACAAAAAAATCAAACCAAGTGGCATTTGCAAACAAATCATCCTAGAGCTTTCCTCAGAACTAACTTGACTTTTCTTTTTAACCAGCATTATAGTAACAATTAACATGTTACACTAATATATGTTTCTTAATTTTTAACAATAATTTGAACAACTGTCTATTGCTTAATATTTGGAACTTTTCATTTTAATTTGTGATGTTTTGATTGGAAAATGTGCTGTATGTGTTTGGGTCTGAATACTTGGGACCGTGTGATATTTCAGTTTTTCTTTTTTTAATAAATCTGCAAAAATGTCAACAATTCTGTGTTTTTCTGTCAATATGGGGTGCTGTGTGTACATTAATGAGGAAAAAAAATTAACTTAAATGATTTTAGCAAATGGCTGCAATATAACAAAGAGTGAAAAATTTAAGGGGGTCTGAATACTTTCCGTACCCACTGTATATTTTTAATTGTGGCTTATGTGTCCAAATACTTTTTGGAGTTACTGTATTTATGGTAGTATATATATGAATCACCGAAGATAAAATATAGGAGGTATGATTGGGTTCAGTGCAAAAATTAATTTCTTACTCTGTATTTTTGTCTTGTTTTCCGGTACAAATATCTAAACTTTCTTAAATCAAGATACATTTATTTCAGAAGTGAAATGACAACAGATATTTAGTCTTGATTTCTGAAAAATTAATAAGAATTATTTTTTTCTTGGAACAAGAAAAATTGTCTGCCAATGGGGTAGTAAAAATTAATCTTGTTTTGCCATTGAATTAAGTTTATTTTTCTTACTTCATTGGCAGATTTTTTTTTCTTGTTTTAAGCATAAACTCAATTAATTTTGGTAAGTTTTTCAGTCAACAATAATGAATATCTTAATATTTTGATTTAAAGATATAGTCCACCCAAAAATAAAAATCATCTTTTACTCACCCTCAAGCTGTTCCAAACCTGCACGAGTTTCTTTTTTTTTTCTTCTTCTGAACACAAAAGAAGATATTTTGAAGAATGTTGGAATTGCTGGTAGCCATTGACTTCCATACTATGGAAAAAATATATATATATTATGAAAGTCAATAGGTACCGTCAACTGGTTAGTTACCAACATTCTTCAAAATATTTTTTATGTACTCCACAGAAGAAAAAAGTCATAAGGTTTTAAATTTAATCGTAAATTATAATATAATATAATATATAATGATAATATATTTTTGGGGAGTGAACTATTCCTTTAAAATGTTGTCTTTTGTCAGCAACAGTGAATGCAGTTGGATCCAGGGAGGAATGACATCAGCAAAGTTATGCAAGTTGAAGTGCAACAACTCTTGAGGTGACCGTGTGATTCCTGTATCTCAACAGTCTGTATCGGGTTTCTCAGAGAGCGCTGAAGGGCAGAATGAGGTGGAGAGAGAGAAAGAGAAATCTTTAAGAACTGACGGCTGCTGTTTTATACCACCTGCGTTTCCGGCGGGGCTGTTGGGGTCCTGAGAGGGCTGCCCCACCAGCTGCCCTCCTTCACGCCTGTTTGTCAGGAGCTTTCAATAAGTCTCACGTGCATCCAGCTTGAAGAGAAGAGTGAAAAAACGAGTGAAACGAGATGCTTCCTGCCCTTTTACTGGCGAGTGGCTTCGTTAAGGGAACCTGTGAAATCAGTTTAATAGGCTGACATCACCTCTGGGCCTCCAATGGCCCACGTCCCCCGAGACCTTCTCTTCTCTTCTCTTCTCTTCTCTTTCAGGCAATTCCTGCAAAAATGAAAATTTGCTGAATATGTCCTCACCCTCAGGCCAGTGAAGATGTAGGTGAGTTTTTTTCTTTATCAGAACAAATTTTGAGAAATTTAGCATTACATCACTTGCTCACGAGAGTCCAAACAGCTGATAAAAACATCACAATAATCCACAAGTAATCCACACCACTCCAGTCCATCAGAAGCACAAAAAAAGTGAAGCAAAAAAGCATCTGAAGAAGAGAAAAACCTGCATGTTTGTAGGAAAAAAAAAATGCCATCAAGGCATTTTAACTTTAAACCATCACTTTTGGCCATAATATGAGTCCATAATCCATAATAACACTTCCTCCAGTGAAAAAGTCCATATCCCGTTGTCCTCTCAAATCAAAATCCACCCACATATTTGTTTAGAGCTGTTTTGGCTTGTAAACGGTGCTTGATCTGTGCAGATCTCTCTCCTGATTTAAACAAGATTATTTTTTTCCACTGGAGGAAGCATTATTATGGATTCATATTTTGGCCAGAAGCAATTTAAATGTACTAGCGGAAGCTATGTAAATGCACTATTTAAATAATGACACGTGATGCAGAACTGTTGTAAATTTGTGGACTGGCTGTGCTGTGAAGTAACCAACTAGTATTGTGATTCTCAATAATACATTTTTAAATCAGCTGAAGTGTGTGATTTTTGTCATTATGGCACCAAATGGAATTTTCAGTATAATAGTAATAATATTTATAATAATAACAATCAGTAATAATAATAATTATAATGATTGTTTTCTAACAGGTTTCCCAAACACTGCTTCTGCCCCTTGTACCCTCTGACACTACAGAGGGACTGCAGTTCACCTTTAAACTGATCGTTTTACCATTGACACTTGAAGTCCGATGAAGTCTGATCTCCTCAAGTTCACACTGGTGTTCTAGCAGTGAATCACATTTACTATCAACATGTTCCACTAACCACAAAATTCAAATTAAATCTTTCTTACTCCAAGCTTTTGAATGGTAGTGTATCACAATAAAAATGTTGATAATAATAATCAACAAATCAGCATATTACAATGATTTCTGAAGGATCATGTGACACTGCAGACTGCAGAAAATTCAGCTTTGATCACAGGAATAATTTACAATATATTCACTTAGAAAATGTGTATTTTATATTGTAATAATATTTCACAGTTTTTACTGTGTTTTTTATTAAATAAATGCAGCTTTGGTGAGCAGAAGAGACTTTCAAAAACATTAAGAATCATAATTTTTCCAAACGTTTGACCGGTAGTGTATAAAGTAGTGCTATATACTTTTCCAGGTAGAGATATTTACACTCGTGTTTACTCTCTTAAACTCATCACAGGCTGAATTCCAGCACCGGTCCGCGGCCCCTCCTTGCGTCTGACATTACCGAATAAAAGATCTTCTTCTCTTTTCAGGAGGCAGGTCTTCTGAAAGGATAATCACTCCTTTTCTTTATTCTGCCTTTTCTCTTTGCCGAAGCCGAGAGAACAGGAGCAGAGGGAACGTGTACACTGGCTGGGTGAACCTGGGGTTAAAGGTCGGCCGTTTAATGGGGAGGTTCAAACGTTGCTCAAAGCGGATAGGAGTGCGAAGGTGTCATTAATGCCGAGCAGGAATGTTCCAATAAAAACAGCACTTCCCCATGCAAAGCTGCCCATAAAAGAGCACAATAAATATCTCATTAGACTGATAGCTGCTGGAACTCTGTGTGTATATATAGGACGGAGCGAGACGTCTCAAAGGCGCACGACAACATCCGCTAACAAGATACAGCGCGCGCACCCTTTACGGATGAACCCAAAATATGTCATATTTCCAGAGACGGTGAAACCCCAAGCATCTGCATTGCAAATGAAGCTTATTGTTCTTTATGGGCCATCTCAGGTTGACTTATGCGGTGACATTGCCGGTGGGTGAGATATGAAAGACATGCACAGATTCCTGTGCGGAGTGAAGTATGTCTGCAGATCTGGAAATCCAGCTGCGGAAGCGCATTTACAACACAAGCCTTTCTGTTCATGAATGTGCTGGAGATGGTCTTGATTGCATGTGAATTAATGTCCCATCTCATGTTTTGTCTTTCCAAGAATGATGTAAGAATGTTTTTTGAAAACATAAGACCAAATAACAAACGTTCGGTTAACATTACTGGAAGAACGTTTGTTCATAACATTGAGAGAACCTTGCCAGAATGTTAGCCAATATTCGAGGAATGTTTAGTTGCATTCTAGCAGTGATGTCATCAATGGATGCTCACTGGATTGCTGATGACATGAATCCTGTGACATGGAGGCACACATGTATACGTGTACGTACGCACATGCACATTCGGTCTGTGTTGAAAGCGTGTAGCATCTGGCTCCAGCAGAAAACTCCCTCCCTCCCTCTCTGTTTCTCCTCTCCTCCACTTCCCCTGGTTTATCTAAACAAGCCGGACTAATCCCAACTATCAGGGGATGCTCTGTCAAAACGTGCTGCAGGGGCCCTAAGGCGAACAGAGCCAGTGAGCAGCGCGCGCGGCTCAACCAGCTCACCAGTGACAGAGCAGAGGGGCGAGATTAGCATAATGCCTATCGGAGTGTGTGATGGATAGAGAGAGGGAGAATGTTTTGTGTGTGAGAGACAGAGCAAAAGCATATATTTGATATAAAAAAGGAACCTGCATGCATATAGTTGCAACACTGCGTTCATGCATTGCACTGTTTGCAGTGACCTGACAGCGTATCGCTGACCTCGTCTCATGTTTAGCATCTAACTTTTCACTCTGCGAAGCGCCATCCGGCCGTCTGTCTCCTCTGGGTCTGCTGGGCGGAGAAACGCTCTGACCGCACCTACGGAAGCAGAGAGAGACGGAGCTCGTCTGAATATTCATGCCCTGGGCCCTCAGCACCACCCGAACCCCCCTAAAATCTACCCCAGCGACGTGCTCCAGGTTAAGGCCAACTCCGAAAGAGACACAGGCAGGAGAGAAGAAAGAATTAGTGAGAGGTTTGATGAATGACTCTTCCTTTTTTCCTTAGCCTGCATTTCCAGGAATTAGAACATCTCGTTTTTTTCTGATCTGATGCATTGAGCGGAATGTCAGATAATGGAAAGTGTCCGAGTAGCAGCAAGTGTTGACGTTTATATGTTTGAACTGTGCAGACATCAAGAGATGGCAGTTGAAATCTGATTTTATTTATTTATTTACTTTTACATTTCCATCTAAACTGTTACATTTTATTTCATTTGATTTCTTAATTATTCTACAGATGAAATCACTCTGCTCTACTGACTGAGGGTGTGTAAATCTGTAAAACTGTTTTTAAATTTTACATTTTAATGAAAATTCAAATTTGTAAAATTCAAATGTAAAATGTTTAATATAAAATTTACATTTTTAATAACAAATTTTAATTGTTCTATATAAAAAAAACTTTATCATGACACTTTTGTGTGGGCAGGGAACAATAATATTAAGCAAATAGATTTTTACAATATCTGTAAGAAATATAGGTGGTTGCCACAATGTAACTTGTCGCCACAATGCTTGCTATTTGGTTGTTAAGGTGCAATTGGTAGTTGCTAGGGTGTTGCTAGATGGTTTCTAGTGTGTTGTGGGTGGTTGCTAGGCTGTTTATGGTGTGTTGCTTGTAGTTTATAGAGTGTGTATTTGATGGAGTTTCTAAATTGTTTCTAGGGTGTGGAAGGTGGTTGTCAGGTTGTTGCCAGGCTGTTAACTTTGGTGTTGTGTGTAGTTGATGGGGTTGCTAAGCTGTTTATGTTGTGTTTTGGGTGGTTTCTAGGGTGTTGCTTGGCTGTTTCTTTTGTGTTATGTGTAGTTGATGTGAGTTTAAGATGGATTCTAGGTTGCCAGTACGTTGCTAAGTTGTTTCTAGGGTTTTGTGTGTAGTTGATGGGGGTTGCTAAACTGTTTCTAGGGTGTTGTTGGTGGTTGCTAGGGCACTGCTAGACGGTTTCTTTAGTATTGTGTGAATTTGATGTTTCTAGTATGATTTAGTTTCTAGGGTGTTGTAGGTGGTTTCTAGGGCTGCTAGGCTGTTTCTAGCGTATAGTGTGTAGTTTATGGGGGTTGCTAGGTTGTTTCTTGGTGTTGTGGGTGGTTGCTAGGACATTGCTAGGCTGTTTCTAGGATATTGTGTGTAGTTGATAGGGGGTTGCTATACTGTTTCTTTGGTGTTGTGTGTATTTGGAGTTTCAAGATTATTTCTGGGGTGTTGTAGGTGGGTGCTACACAGTAAATTTTGCAGTGTTAAATTAACTCTATAAGAGTTGAATTTAACACTCGGCCCCTTACCTTTTGGCGCAAGGCAAAAGAAAATGGCGAAGAGAGAACTTTTGCTCTGGTCTTCGGGGATGGCTTGAGGGGCGGAGCTTAACGGAGTAAATTTAACAATGCAGAATTCAACTCCGATCATTTTCACCAACACTAGGGGGCATTTTTCACTATTTGTTGTTAAGTTAACTCCTTAAGAGTAAATGGAGTGTAACACTGCTTAATTAACACTGTCAATTTTACTGTGTAGGGTGTTGCTAGGCTGTTTCTAGGGTACTGTGTGTAGTTTATGTTGTGGATGGTTGCTAGGATGTTGCTGCTGTTGTGTGTAGTTGATGGGGTTTCCGGATGGTTTATGTGGTGTTGTGGGTGGTTGCTAGGGCATTGCTAGTCTGTTTTGTTTTTGTTGTTGTTTTGTTTTGTTTTTGTATATTTGATGGAGTTTCTAGATGGTTTCTAGGTTGTTGCTAGGGCATTGCTAGGCTGTTTCTGGGGTATTGTGTGTAGATTATGAGAGCTGCTGAACTGTTTATTGGGTTTTGTTAGTGGTTGCTAGGGCATTGCTAGACTTTGGTGTTGTGTGTATTTGGAGTTTCTAGATGATTTCTGGGGTGTTGTAGGTGGTTGCTAGGGCGTTGCTAGGTTGTTTTTGCTGTTGTGTGTAGTTGATTCGATTTCTGGATGGTTTATATGGTGTTGTGGGCGGTTGCTAGGTGTTTATAAGGTGTTGTTGGTGGTTGTTAGGCTGTTTTTGGGGTGCTACGTGTGGTTGATAGGGGTTGCTAGACTGTTTCTAAGGTGTTGTGGGTGTTTGCTTTGGCCATTGCTAGACTGTTTCTTTGGTGTGGTGTGCAATTTGATAGGGGTTTGCTAGACTGTTTATTGGGTGTTGTTAGTGGTTGCTAGGGCATTGCTAGACTTTGGTGTTGTGTGTAATTGGAGTTTCTAGATGATTTCTGGGGTGTTGTAGGTGGTTGCTAGGGTGTTGCTAGGTTGTTTTTGCTGTTGTGTGTAGTTGATAAGATTTCTGGATGGTTTATATGGTGTTGTGGGCGGTTGCTAGGTGTTTATAAGGTGTTGTTGGTGGTTGTTAGGCTGTTTTTGGGGTGCTACGTGTGGTTGATAGGGGTTGCTAGACTGTTTCTAAGGTGTTGTGGGTGTTTGCTTTGGCCATTGCTAGACTGTTTCTTTGGTGTGGTGTGCAATTTGATAGGGGTTTGCTAGACTGTTTATTGGGTGTTGTTAGTGGTTGCTAGGGCATTGCTAGACTTTGGTGTTGTGTGTAATTGGAGTTTCTAGATGATTTCTGGGGTGTTGTAGGTGGTTGCTAGGGCGTTGCTAGGTTGTTTTTGCTGTTGTGTGTAGTTGATTCGATTTCTGGATGGTTTATATGGTGTTGTGGGCGGTTGCTAGGTGTTTATAAGGTGTTGTTGGTGGTTGTTAGGCTGTTTCTGGGGTGCTACGTGTGGCTGATAGGGGTTGCTAGACTGTTTCTAAGGTGTTGTGGGTGTTTGCTTTGACCATTGCTAGACTGTTTCTTTGGTGTGGTGTGCAATTTGATAGGGGTTTGCTAGACTGTTTATTGGGTGTTGTGGGTGGTTGCTGGGGCGTTGCTAGGCTGTTTGCAGTGTTTCACGTGTAGTTAATGGTGGTTGACGGTGTGACGTCTTATTTGGACATGTCCGGTGTTGTGACTGATCTGTTGTCATGCGTTTAGGGGTCCAGCCCTCCTGATTCTGTGTTTAGCTGTTGTGTTGATGTGGATCACTTGTCTTGTGTTTGTAACTGGGCCGCATCTGTGAATGCACAGTGGGCCAGCGTGTGTGTGTGTGCGCGCAAGGCCTCATTATCCGAACACTGAGCGCTGGGACACTGGCCTCTATCAGGAGCCCAGTCGCCCCCGGCAACTCTGCATCCCGACTGCCTCATCCGCACACACACACACACAGCCCGACGCCAAGTGAACTCTAAGGTTTAGCATCGGGCCCGGGCAGATCTAGTGCCTCTTATTGTTTTCAGAATCCATGAGCCCAATGGGACCCAATTGGGGCCTCATTACTTTATTGTTCTGAGAGCGTTTGGATGCGATTTACACACAGAATATTTGAATAATTCCTAGTTTGTTTTAGTTCAGTTCCATTTCTTGGCCCGAGCTTTGTTTCACGACTCTTTCTTCCAGTTTAAAAGAGTATTTGTTTGTTTATTTATGCATAGCGCGCTTGTATCCGTCCTATCAAACCTTTTGTAATATTAATGTGCTGAAAACTATCCCACCCGTCTCCCCCTCCTCACATTGTCAATTAATCTCTAATATTCACTGTGGCTCATTGAAACAAATGAGCGTCGTGTGTTTGTTATTGCCTCTAATGGCTTCCTAATGTGTTGGAGTCTGCCTACTTAATAACGAAGTATCAATATGGCCCCGCTCAGTTATTAAGGCTTTTCATCATTTGCTGGACACTTGTTTAAAAGCACCTTGATTTGAACCGAATACACGGAATAATAGTGTGGCGTGGCAATCATACATTAGGAGTTCTAATCAATAACGCCTCTGTTTTGCAGAGAAGAAGTCACGGATGAAGTTGTTGCGAGCATCTTAACGGGGGACGACAAAGACACGGTTTCGGCGAATAATGACCCGGGCTGCATCGCACGTACTGGTAAAGCAAAGCCTGGGGGTTTATTAACATCTCAGACCCCTGTCAATCACGCGAAGGCCCGTCCCAGTGCCCAATTATCTTTGAAGCCGGGGCCTCTGGGTCTGGACGTGATCAATGAGCGCGCTCCGTCGTCGATACGGGTGCAGAAGAAGACCTATTGATCAGCCAACACTTGTGGACAGCCGCTGCGAGCCGGATAATGTCAGATTGAACCAGCGAGAAGGTGTGTGTGTGTGTGTACAGTACACAAGCCTATTTGGTCCTTGTGTTTATGTTGTGCATTGGAAAAGTGTTTCTTTTGTTGAAGCTGAGAGCAGGTACTCACATGGAAGGCACAGGTTCAGATTAGAACTTTATGTCTTCAATAACTTGTGGTTGTTTCACTAGTTAGCATGTAAACCGGTTACCTCACCTGAATATGTTCGTAGATTTGTTGGATGTTACCTTTGAAATGGAAATATTGATATTTTATTTATAAAACATCATACTTTTTTCCGCTTATTTCATTTAAGGTCATAAAACTAGCGAGCTAAGCCAGTAGTGGTATTGACAGTGTCGTGTAAACATGGCTGAATACGCAAAAAGCGGAGGAACAGACAAACTGATTCAATTGAGTGAGTCATTTACGCTGGAACCGCTCCGATTGATTCAAACTCAAACTCGTGACTTGGATCATTCATTTCAAGCGATTCACTGGGGGAAAAAACAGTTCAAAAGAGCTATTTATGTTTTAATTTTGACATCACTTGTATAATGATTTTAAAAAGCATGTATAGTAGTGGGTGAAACGGAGCTTTTCGAAACTCCCAATCAGTTAAACTTTGGAAAATGATTCACTGTCTCGAAGCGATCCAATCGGATCGCGATCCACAAATCATTTGATTCAGCTCGGAACTTCAAATCGCGTATTGATTTAGATCGGAACTTTGGAGCAGGTTCACGAATCATTTTATTTAGATTGGAAGTTTGGAGTGGGTTCGCAAATCTTTTGATTCAGAATCAGGACTTCGGAGCGTGTATCGCGAATCTTTTTTCTGCTTTCTTTTTTTATTTTTTATTATTAAACAGAACAAACGTCAAACCATTAATGCAGTACATTTATAAAAACAAAACAAAAAAGAAAGAAATAATACACAAATACAAATCCCTTAAGAAAAGTAACCATGGTTTCATTATAGTAAAAGTGTAATTTTTGTAAAGTGTAAAAGGCTTTTTTATAACCCAGTTTTACTACAAATACCATGGTTAAACTATGGTTAGTGTAGTAAAACCATGGTTGATTTGTGGTTACCATGTTTTAACTATAGTAACCATGTTTTTGAATAGAGATTATAGAGATTTTGAATATAGAGATGCGGTTTTCACTGCTTTAGGATTAGCATAGTTTTGGATAGGTTTCCATGTACTTGTCTAGAGTAACTTTGAAAAAAGAGAAAGAAAAGAGAATATTTAGAGCCAGTACATTTTTGTATGTGAAGCTTAGCTTGCAGAAAACAAATTCATTAAGTTATATTTTCCTGTATTCTCTTTTTAGTAGTGAAACAATCCAAAGAAAACATCTTTAAAACAGAAAGAAAAGTCTTTTACAAAATTAGATCGGATGAACGCTAAAAAAATGAAATAAAAATTTCTGTGTGGGTACATTGCTATAACAAGTGAATGGATCTTCCTCAGAAGAGTGACAACAAGAGCAACTCACTTCAATGTCTGACTTATAATTACATCCATAAACTTTTTGTGAAATTTGGATTAACTCATTAATCTGTTGCTTGACCTCTTCATATTTAAGGACAGAACTAGTTTCCAAGGTCAAACATTGCTTGTTGTGATTTTCAAGGGTGTAAAATTTAGTAGTGACGGTGACACTATGACATGTCCCTACCAATATCCAGACTATTAAATTGTCCCTAGCAAAAATTTTGATCAAACAATTAAATGTCTGTTGTCTGCTGTTATGTCCCCACTCCCCACCAATGCCAAAATCAAACCTACACCCTTGGTGTGACATGATCCTTCAAAAATAATTCTAATATGCAGATTTGCTGCAACACTTCTGATTATTATCAATGATGAAAACAGTTGTGTTGCTTCATATTTTTGTGGAAACCTTGGTAACAATTTTATTTTCAGGATTTTTTTAATGAACAAAGTTCAAAGAACAGCATTTATTTGAAATAGAAACCTTTTGTAACATAAATGTCTTTACATGTCAACTTTGATCAATTTAATGCAGCCTTGTCTGATCAATAAAAGTAACAATATCTGATGAGATGCGAACTATCAAAAAAAAAAGTCCTTTATTGTAAAGAAAGATGCACAAGCACACTTTTCAAGCAAACCACTTAACAAAACGACATTTGTACAGCTTGAGATGATAAAACAACAGTATAGTAATAGTATTGTTGATGGATCATGTTGTAGTGAATGTGATTTTCTACATCTGGGATTCTACAACACCTGTAAGACACAGAGACTTCAAAAATGATGAAGAAAAGTGTCATTCCAGCAGCAGTTGAGCATTTGATGCACTCACTTGATTTGATATAAAAATCAATGACATTTTAAAGTGTTATGAGTGTCCAAATACCTAACGGGGCCTCTGTGTTTAAAACTGTGATGTATGTGTGTGTGTGTTTATTAGGTGGCAGGTGGGCAGCATCAGGGCCAGGGGAGGCAGTGGCACCGCGGTAAAGCCCTAAAGCCCCGTGGGACGCTGGGATCAGGAGGAGGGGTCACGATCCGTCCCGCCCGCCCGCCTCACCGCTGCACCTCAGCAGGCCTGACATCCACGCTCAGGGGGGACGACCAACAACCCCCTTCAGAAATACAGCAGCCTGCACTGTAATTAAAGCCTGGCCCAGACGTGAGACCGCGGCTGACACAGCATGGGACGGAGTAGAGACCCAGCGGACTGATGTACATAAAATGAGTGCAAGACGAACAGACAGAAACAGACGTGCATGAGTAATGGACGCCGCCGCCGCACACCCACCGTAAAACACACAATCATACAATCAAGATTAGGCACAAAAACACACTTTCTCACTCTGACAGGTCTGGATATCAAAGTTTCTCCGAGTTAACTGAAAAACCACTCGTGCAGTCCCGCAGGAGCCCAATAAACTAACAGTTTTTCTTCACGGCATGTACTCGCCAGTTCGCGTTTGCGTTGCACGTCGCCGCCTTCTCCAAATCTGTTTCCCATTCCGCGCGTGGGTCCCTCAGCTGGTCCGGTGTCTCAATTATGATGGATGATTATTACATCGAGATCGCTTTATGATGTATGTACTCGTTAAAACTAAAAGCCCGATCGTTGCGCTTGAGTAACCTTTCTGTACATCATTTTAAGAGTGAAACTAATAAAGCCGCCATTTTATTTGAAGGACAGGAAATTAGGACTCCTTGATTCAGCCCTGAGAACCGAGTGCTCAATAATCATAAACTGCCAGACAGGAATTGTGTTTTTTCTGACTGCCTTCAATGTGACTGGAATATTGGTCACAGCTTGTTTGGAATCAGATGAGATTTTTAAGAGAGATGTATGAGGGCTTTGTGAATGCAATATAGTATAAGCTATATAGAAGCAGCATTACCCATGTGTGTTTATGCAGTATGTAAACATTAGTCGGTCGCATATGCTACTTTGAGCCTGAACCATATCTGTGTTGATTTTTATTTTTTTTACTTATACCCTCAAATTGTTTCAAACCTGCATGACTTTCATTCCTGCACATATTTAAAGCACTGATAGCACTTTACAGTGTGGTCCAATTAATGAATTAGGCTAATTGAAACTAACAAATACCTAAGCATTAGTTTTTATATGTAGGCTATTCATATTTGTTAGCTATAGTTAATAAAATAGAACTGTTACCCAGCTAACATGAAACTTTCTCACAACTTTCACTAGCGTTTTTTAAGTCATATGAATTTTAGGACAAAATGTGTTTAATGTTTACGTTCAAAGTAGTTTTTGCAAGAATTTATGAAGTGCTTCAGTGATGGGAATGATTTTTTTGGTTTCGGTATAATTTAATCCCAGTTTGAATAACTGTTTCGTCATGCTACTAAAATAACCAATGTACAAAATCTTGATTTTCTAATGCATAAAAAAAAAAAAACTTAAATAATGTTGATTTCTGATCGTAAAGGGGTCATATGATGCTTTTTTAAAGATCATTATTTTGCAGAGTCTTAACTTTGATAAAGAATATCTCTTTGGTTTTGAGACTTTAGTCTTTGCAACTTCAGGGATCTTATCTATGCACAATCAGCTTGTAACACTCCAAAGAGAAAGGAAAACTTGAAATCGCATCATATGACCCCTTTAAGCCAATGGTGTTTGGTCCCATACTTGATTCTCAACTAATCAGAGCATCTCCTTTTATATTGCTTGGATGAAAGAAAGTCATACTGGTTTAAAACAACACATGGGTGTGTAAACAATTACAGATTTGTAATTTTTGGCTTAAGGTTGTTTGTCGGAATAAGTTTGGCTCTCTTTGTTCAGTGTCCATGTCCTCCACTCGGCTTCCTGCCCTGGCCGTGGCCAACAGGAAATGAAGCGATCGTCTGAGTTCTGATGCTAATGCTACACGTCAATGATCTTAAATTAATCTCACAAGTTTCACATATTCCGCTGAGGGCAACATCTCCCAACCCTGCAGCCATCACACACACACACACACACATGCTTGAAAAATTAATTAGCTGTTTGTCATCTAAAGCTGATCCCAGGGATTTTTGTTTTGGGGCTGGAGAGGCAGTAAGAGGGGTGACCAGCATTACAATAGCAAAAGCAGCTCCTATTAAGAGCTACAGCATTCCAGTGTGTGTGTGTTTTAATGCACAAAACCTGAACATGACAAGAACCAGTTCATATTTCTCCCCAAATCAAAAAATGTATAAAAATGTTGTTTAACCTCAATTTTTTTTTTACTCTAATACCACATTGTTTTTAACCGCAGCAGTAAAAGTGTTCATTTGAAATAAATGTTTTTGTTTTCATTTAATTAATAGCTAGGATGCATTAAATTGATCAAAAGTCATAAAGACATTTATAATGTTACAAAAATATTTCAAATAAATGCTGTTCTTTTGAACTTTCTATTCATCAAGGAATCCTGAAAAATATAATGTATCTCAACTGTTATAAACATTGATAATCAACAGAAATGTTTCTTGAGCAGCAAATCAGCATATTCGTATGATTTCTGAAGGATCATGTGACACTGAAGACTGGAGTAATAATGCTGAAACTTCAGCTTTCCATCACAGGAATAAATTACATTTTAACATATATTCACATAGAAAAAAAGTTATTTTAAATTGTAAAAATATTTCCAAATGTTACTGTTTTTACTATATTTGTAATCAAATAAATGCAACCTTGGAGAGCAGAAGAGATTTATTTCAAAAATATTAAGAAAAGTTTTACCGATCCTAAACTTTTGAATGGTAGTCTATATATGTAAACTCAAAATTAAAAAAAGAAAATATAACGTTTCTTCTTTTTTTGATTTTGGGGTGACATGTGAATTGGGATTCAGTTTTGCAGTATATTATTTTAATTATTATATGGAAGTGATTTCTAGTGAGATTAATGCATAAGAGAACACTTTACCTGCATGAGATATGTTGTGAAATCATAGTAATCCACAGTTTGACCTTTTGCGAATCCTTTTTTTTAATGTTCTGACTCAAAAATTAGTAGTTTTTATGACAACATATAACACCAAAATGGATGCTGTGTTGTCACCAATGTAGTGATAAGTTGATACCCTTAACAACCCTTAACATAGAAAGCATATCAAGTAGCAGTGGCTATAATGAACAAAATAGAGTTACATTACAGCAGTCAAGTCAGCTTTGAAAAGTTTCCAACTTCTCAAGTTCAACAAATACATGAAACCTGACAAAACAGCACCTTTTTGTGATGTCGTGCTTCATTCTAGCCCACATAAGACGATAATGTTAATTATTTGTTCACTTCTAGAGAGTATTTTACTGTGAATGACACTGTTTACAGAAATTGCCAGTTCCCATGGGTCTTTCTGTAATGTTGTCAGACCTAGCAACCGTAACCAAGGGAGGCGGAGCTCTGCAAACATTCTCTTGGTAGTTGTTTTCACATTTTCCACTAAAACTCAGAGGGTTCAGATGGTTGTGTATGCAGTTATCCGTTGTGGAGGGTATCCTGCAGAACATCCATCCTGACAAATTGGCAGCACTTTTCGAATATGTATATTTTCTCTAGATTTATTGCATGCAATAGGAGTGATGATAAAGCGCTCTGGCTTGGCAGACAGCTCAATGAGCTCATCTTGGGAAGCGTGTAAGCTGTCAGATGAAGTTGTAATGGAGGAAGGCCTCCGCTGCTCAGGTTGATGTGCGTTCTCTCCCACACAGAGGCTGCCAGCTGCCCGACGCTTTTCGCTGTTTTCTTTGTTGTGAGGCTGTATTCCCCTGGCCCAAGGGCTCATGGGTAACAGCTGAAGCTGTGGCGGAGGGGCCTTGCCAGCCTCAGGGCCCCTGCCACCCTCTCTCTCTCTCTTTCTCTCTCTCTCACTCTTTCTATATTACCCATATGGTCCGTCAAGCGCTAATTCCCTAGAGGCCTGTTAGCAGCACACAGCCCCAGTTCTGCCCCTCCTCCCTCACTCTCCCTCGCTCGCTCGCTCTCTCTCTCTTTCCTCAACTCTCCTCTCACTCCACCACACAACAGCCCAGAATCCCCACGACTCTCCCTCCTGTAACAGCAGTCCTGTGCTGATAGAACGACAGACAGACAGACAGACAGACAGACAGACAGACAGATAGATAGATAGACAGACAGACAGACAGACAGACACAGACAGACAGACAGACAGATAGATAGATAGATAGATAGATAGATAGAACGACAGAGTGATCGATAGAATGAATGATAGAACGATAGATAGATAGATAGATAGATAGATAGATAGATAGACAGACAGACAGACAGATAGATAGATAGATAGATAGATAGAGATTTATTTACCTTTCCCATATACCTGATGTTTTGTGTTCTCATCATCTTTTTTCTTCCTGCACGTTGTTTTCCTGTCATGCGCCTCTCTCTCTCTCTCTCTCTCCAGCCTTCATCTGTCTTCCATTTCTCCAGGCTCTCCTCTGTTATTTGGTGTGGCGCAGTTAATACTTGAATTTATTGGTCCCATTAGATGAATGAATTATCTCCTTTTTCGTAGCACAGGAAACCCGGCAGACTGAAGCAGCTCTCCGGGCCGCAGGTACGGGCCGCCTCTGACTCTCCACAGCTGTCTGTCACCACACTGTAAAGGATCGAACACTTCTAATCATGTGTCGTCCCGTCATTTCATAAACGACAGGACTTTCTTTGTAGTAAAATTCACAATGCATTATGCTACATCTCTCCCTGTGTCAGTCATTTCAGCATGAACAATAATAACACTCCTAAAAAATAACACACACCTTCATGTAATGTCATGTCTGAGTGTTATTTATTTTGTTTATTATGTTATCGTTATTAATTGTAATTATTAAAGCTAATTCAATAGACTGACTAACACAGGGAGCGATTGGTTTCTTCTTTAATCACTCATTTGCAGTGACGGCCCTTCGGGGTCCAGAGGGGCCGCTGTCGTTCTAAGTGTGATTTATTCCAGCTAAATGTGAACTCATGTTTCTTCAAACTCTCTCTGGACCTCCCCCTTTAAAACTCACCAGACTTCACATCTTACATGACAGATGTGTGTGTCCCTCTATCTATTGTGAACCTTGCACTTTTGTCACATTTACCTTAAGAGAGCTTAAATCTATCACTTGTTCATTATTCTTTTATATGTTTGTTGCTCTTGATTTTATTTTATTTTTTAAATAATAATAATAATTTAATATGATGCTGCATGCCCAAACAAATGTGCTTTTGTCATTGTACATGTCCATCTAACATCTTTAAAAAGAATTATATTTTTGGACCTTCTTGTAAGTGTTCAACCACTATTCCTTCATTTCAAGCTATCATACTCATATGAATGAGAGAATAAAATCATTTCATTCATTCATTCATTTTTGCTTATTTAAAGTCTTTTTAAAGCACTTCTGCATTATTTAATCTATACACTGAGTTTAGCATATAGATTGCACGTGATAAACTGATCAGAAACACACACACACACATTGAGTACTAGCGCCCTCTATTGATCAGTAACATCATTAAATCAGTTTTCAATCATCACTGCAGTCCTGCGTTGTTGTTCTCACTATTATTTAACATTATGTCATTATTAATTATATCATACTCATTAATTAAATTAGTTATTTGTTAATTTGTTTAAAAAACAGATGCATGGTGGACTTTTTCTCTAAATGTTATTATTACACTTGCAAAACAAGTAGGCTGCCATGGTATTACTATGTGTTATTGGACATGGGCATGGCAATATGGAAATGCAGTGTTTTATGGTTTTTATTGAAATGCAATATTTTTTATTTATTTATGTATTTTATTGCAATGTTTTGCAATGGACTGTTAAGGTTTTAAGTCACTAACATATTCTTAATCTTCTCTGAATGTTGAAATAATTCATTCAGTTTTTTTTTTTTTTTTTAATTCTTGGTTATGTAAATGTTAGGAGAACATTCCATTAGATAATTTTGCAAACATTATGAGAACTACTTTTGATAACTTTTGAGTGTTCTCTGAACGTTCTGAAACGAGTAGTAACATTAAAAAAAACATTAGACTAACAAAAACATTTCAGACTAAAAAAGCATTTCTGAAACGTTCATGAACCATGTAAATAATGTTTTAGTGCTAACATTGTTAAAAACCACATAACTTTGAACAAATGTTCTATTTTGTTACTTTAAGAACATTTTGACATAACTTTGAGAAAAGCATTATTTTAAGTGTTTTCATTTTTCTAAGCTGTTTTTCCCTTTTGTTCCAAAATAAATAGGCCTACATTATATAAAGATTACATGGAATTAGTCATAATAGCATTATCAGTGCAATATAATGCACATTGTACTGTTCTGTATTGATGATGATGATGACTCTGATGTTATTGCGAGTCCTATAGCTCTGCGTCAGTGTTTGTATAGAGAAACACATTGAAAAAATATGTGCGTTTGTGTAGGATGAACCAAACAGGGCAAACGATAACCCCAACTGTGCCACAGAGCATCAAAGGTGTGTGTGTGTGCGTGTGTGTGTGTGTGTGTGTG
>NW_015641045.1:438011-495834 GCF_001515625.1 Sinocyclocheilus rhinocerous | reverse complement strand
GTGTGTGTGTGTGTGTGTGTGTGTGTGTGTGTGTGTGTGTGGACCTGCTGTCAGATGAGTGAATTATTTATCAGCTTGTTCCGCCTCCAATCTGTTTGGGCGACAGGAATGGATACGTGTGTTAAAACAAACAGAAGTTCAGATTTGTTCACGTCTGTTGTCCACACAGACGCAGTTAAAGGGCTGTGATAGCGTGACGGGGGGACGAAATCTTCACAGAGCTGGTCAAAGTCCGCCAGAGCGCATTAGTAAAGCAGGCCTGACCATCTAACAGCACACTCACTGCTGTCTACTAGTGTTCTCTGGGTTTTACAGACGTCTTTTGTGCAGCTAATTTAGATTTTTAAATGTTTGAATTTGCATAAATGCAAATGAGTTGTAATAGCAGCTTTTAACTGAACAACATCTTAAGTTATTGTACAACCTCAGAGAACTTGGAATATAGTTACTTATGTATAATGTTTTTGATTAATGATATAACGACTTTGCCCTTTTATTGTATGTAAATGAGCACCGTGAACATTCTGCTAAATATGTAATTTTGCGTTTTACAGAAGAAAAAGTAACACGGGTTTGGACACATGAAAATGAGGTGTGTTCATTTAAATGCATTTGATTGCATGATGCTTGTGGTTATGCTGCTGATATATTCGAATTTCAACTTGATATTGTGCTCTCCTACAGTTCAAGTGAGTATTTCGGTGTTGTTCAGGGTTTAAATGTCACCTGTGCTGCCTGTGATAGACGCACGCGGCCACAGGTGTGTGGGAAGGACTCCTATTCATGATTGATGTGTTGTAGGTGGGCTGACAGCGGCCCACCGTATGTCCTGTCATATGGCAGAGGTTTGGCGCTGGCTCGGCTGTAAAGATAAGAGCTGTCACTTTGAAATGGTTGATTTCAGCCTGATGTCTTGATAACACACCTGTCAGGTGCTTTGTGAGGCCTGAGCAGAAGAGTTTGACTTTCTGGATGATCTGACCTGCTCACAGTTTGTTTGTGATACCCAAGTTTTTGTAAATGTAATGTAATGAGTAAATGCTTATGGTCAAACTGAATAATGCAGTGAGTGAAGTTTTTAATGGCCACTAGTGGCACCAAACAGAACTGCAAATATAATGATTGTTTCCAAACAGGTTCTTGACATCCGTCCTCTGTTTTCTATTGGTCAATCAAATGGGTAGCCCCACCCCAAACCCTCTCCATTGGTTGAGTCAAAAGGTTGTTCCAACAAACAGGTTACAAAGTATTTGGATATGCATCAGCGAATACAAATTTTATTTACAATAAATTCTATAATAAATTCTATCTATCGATCTATCTATATAAACACAGTTTCCACAAAAATGTTAAGCAGCAACAACCATTTTCAACATTTACAATACTGAGAACCATTATTAGTAATTGAGCACAATAATTGATAATAACTGTGCAGCAAATCAGCATATTAGAATGATTTCTGAAGATCATGTGACACTGAAGACTGGCCTGATGATGCTGAAAATTCAGCTTTGATCACAGAAATAAATTACATTTTACTATATATTCAAATAGAGATAGCTATTTTAAAGTGTAATATTATTTCACAATATTGCTGTATTTTTGATCAAATCTTGCAGTCCAACAGGTTTTTACTGTAGCATTTTTACAGTCTTTTACCGTTAAATTCACGGTAATTGTTTACAGTGTGG
This sequence comes from Sinocyclocheilus rhinocerous, assembly GCF_001515625.1. Classification (NCBI taxonomy): domain Eukaryota; kingdom Metazoa; phylum Chordata; class Actinopteri; order Cypriniformes; family Cyprinidae; genus Sinocyclocheilus; species Sinocyclocheilus rhinocerous. The sequence continues at coordinate 494,143 of NW_015641045.1, read as the reverse complement.
TGAACAGAAGAGACTTCTTTCAAAAATATAAAAAATTTGTAATTATTCCAAACTTTTGATCAATAATGGGTGTTATTATATTCTCAGTCTCAGTATTGTTATCAACCTTTAAACATCCAAGAAATAAGAATAATCCAAACATTTTTTGCAGTGTAATCTATTGGAAAATGCATGCACTGATTGTCAGGTTAACATGCTCTTAATTTAAAAACATTTGCTCGTGCTGTGATTAAACATGCTGTTTTTCCCCTCGTCCTGTCAGTGTCGAGTGATCTTCACAGCCTGTCATGTCCCGTGTGCCGAGATTTGATGGTTACCGGCTGGTTATTGGGTGTTTGACTGTAAGATCCGTCATTGGCTGACGTTTGACCTCCTGCTAACTTACTGCAGAGGAAGTCCAGCCCTGTGGAAATCCTTCGGCTCTGAGTCTTTGAAACTTTAGAGCTCCACTTCTCTCTGTTGTGTCTTTGAGTGGCGAATCCCGCCCGAAAAACTTTGCCTGTCATCAAGTGTCTCTCTCTCCCTTTCTCTTTCACATTCACACACGTTTTTTTTTCTCTTTTCTTCTCTCTCTGTGTGGAGCTCCAGAGGAGCCTGCAGCTGGTCGGGGTTGAGCCCGTGTAGCGCTGCTCTCGGCTGGGCTGCGGCTCTGCGGGGGTCTGGGGAGGGGCTCTGGATCTCGCTGAAAGAGAAAAAGAAAGAGATCAAGGATAAAATGAAAAAGAAATCTGTGATTCCCCCCAGCACCTCCCCCTTCCCCCATGGCCATTGCTTTTTTTCTCTTCTACTTCTCTTACTTGCAGCCGTTTCTCCTTTGGTCGTCTTTACACTTGAAGCAGACGCTCGCTGTTAGATTCGGTGTCAGGTGCACTCAGACCGTCGTGAAAGTGATTTAACAAGTGTATTGATTACTGATTCCTCACTGTTACAATCTACTGAGACGCTGAATTCATTCACAGAAAAATGTGTTCCAAGAATGTTTTGCTAACATTAAGTTATGAAAATGTCCATGTTTTTGAATGTCCCGTTTTAAAAATGTTTTTTAAATGTATTTTTTATGTGAATGTTAGAGGAAACAATAATGGAATGTTCAGTTCTTGCAAACATCGAGAGAATGTTACTTTTGAATTTTTAAAAACATTAGGCGAACATCCAACTAAAATGTAAAAAAAAAAAACATTCCACAAAAGATTTACAAATAATGTTGTTAAAGACCAAAGTACTTTGAACAAACATATTATCATTACTGGAAGAACGTTTGATGAATTTAGAAATTTTGTCAGAGCATTTTAAGAATTTTTCCAGTTCGCTGGGTTTACACAATGTTACTTTTGAAGGTTCTCTGAAACAAGTAGTAGTAAACGTTTAAAAATATATATGTTTCAGAAAAACATTCCGGGAGCGATGTATAAATAATGTTTTGTGCTAACATTTTGATAATGTTATTAAAACCAAAAAGACTTTGAACAAACATTCTGTTAACGTTACTGGAAGAACGCTTGTTCATATCTTTGAGAGAACCGGTAACACTTCACTTGTAGCCTTTATATATAATGCATTAAATGTATTCATAATGCACGTAGTAATGCATTATATCTATAACTGTAACCAAAGTTTAAAAGCATTAATAATAATATTTGAATATTTGTTTGTCATATGTTTTAATATATGATACTTTAAAGGTATAACATTAGATAAGTATTATAATATTTTATAACTGCGATTACAATTGTTCATTAGATCATACAATGCATTAAAGAGCATTACAAAGCAAAATTAATGCATTAAAACTACTTTTATAATGCATTATATAGAAAGACTTTAAGTAAAGTGTTACCAGAGAATCTTGTCAGAACGTTCTGAGAACATTCCCTGTTAGTTGGCTTACATTAGAAAGTAATGGGCATTCGATTAGTGTTTAGAGATTTTGTGATGAGATTACAGTAGAAATGTGTCATTGATTTGCAAACAAACACAATGCGAAAAACAATCGTCCGTCTTCTTCTGAGTGTTACAGTCTGAAATCAGATACAGCTGAACTGCGACTGCTGTTTTCCATTTTCACAGTCTCATTGTTTTTACATTTCAGTCCCAAGTTTCCATTCCAGCCTGTTATGCATTTACATGTAAGGCATATAGCAGACGCTGTTGTACTGAGTGACTTACAAAAGTGCTTTAGAGTTGCATGTGAGATTGCATTTGAGTGCATTTGAGTGCATATGCTCAGAAGTGAGCAGACGAGAGCGCAGACCTGAATCTGCCTGTTTGTAACTCAAATGCTCAAACAGTAGAACATAACACTAGAGTAGCAATGCCAAGGTCATGGGTTCGATTCCCTGGGAATGCATGAACTGAAATATTTATATACCTTAAATGCATAAATGTACACTACAAGTTTGGATTCATTAAAATGTGTAATGTTTTTGAAAGAAGTCCCTTATGCTCAGCAAGGCTGCTTTTAATAAATCAAAAATACAATAAAATATAAATATTGTGATATATTATTACAATTTAAAAAATGCATGTTTTTTCTATTTTAGTAAAGATGCTGGAGTAATGATGTTGAAAATTCAGATTTACCTCACAGAAATAAATATATTCACATATATAGAAAACAGCTCTTTTAAAGTGTAATCATTTTTACTTGAGCATTAAAGACTTTTTCAAAAACATTAAAAATCATAACGATTTCAAACTGTTGACCAGTAGTGTAATTGTTTGCAAATTGTCAGTTTCACATACGATGGTCATGACTGCTTGTTATTGGCATCAAAAATGCGTTTGCATTAGAAATTAGCATTGCTTTCTTCAAAATATTTCCTGCATTCCCTGCAAGATCCAAACCCACGTCAGTCCGCTCCTCCGTCTCCACAGGCCGAGCATTTGGCAGCGGAATCTGGCAGCGATTTAACATTGTTATCAGTCCTTACGCTATTTGCCTAATGCGTTTGCATGTAATTGGATTACATGATCCCGCTTGTCAGCCCAGGTGTGTTGTGCATCTATTAAATGACTGACATTTTTATGTAGCTAAGCTGAAAGCGCCCAGCCTTTTTCCCTCTGAGTGAAATCAGGTGCTCGGCTCGATGTGTGAGGGGCCGTAAATGTGCACTCAGTAATAACCTTCCCTCTCCTCCGTTTTCACCTCCGCTCTCTCCATCCTGTCTCTTTTTTTCTTTCCGTTCCATTTGCAAGGTGTGATATTGCTTTAATTCAGCCGAAACATGTGGAGAGATCTGGAATATCTCCGGGGATTAGTGGAAGAGGAAAAACTCAACTTCTCTCTCTCTGTGTTTCTGTCCGTTCTCTCCGCCGTTGCCAGACTCGGGCAGCTTGTGTTGTAGAGCAGCGGGGTCTGCTGGGAATGAATGTAGTTAGTGCGACCTTTGACCCCGAGAGCTGTTGACATGGAAGGCGGCCAAGAAGGGCTCTTACAGGACCCTTTTGTTAATCTCATTCATGGCTCGCCTTTGCAAAAAAAAAAAACTAGTTGTGTGTGTGGGGGGTGTTGGCAGCTCTACTTGCTGGAATGTGCTCTCTCTCTCTCTCTCTCTCTCTCTCTCTCTCTCTCTCTCTCTTTCTCTCTCTCTCTCACGTTTTTTTCCCAAGCTTACTTGGAAGAAACGGTGGGCCCACGACCAGCCCGGCTGCTTTAGCCCGGACCCTGCCCTTTCAGCTCAATTGACACTGACAGATCCCTGACCTGGGATTGCCAACTGGCACACAGAAAGAGAATGAAAGAGTGATGGAGAAAGAGCGAGTCCGACTCGGACCGGGTCAGAGCGGCAAAGTTGTCGGAATCCAAGTGCCCAAAGTGTCTCGCTTTGAACTCTGTCCAAGTGAAGCAACATGTGCAAGTCATATTTTACCTACAAATTAAACATTTTTAGGACCAGATGACGTTCTGTTTAATAACAAAAATATTTTATATGACAGAAATGCTCAAAAACATTTAAAAATGTTATTTAATACAGTACGTTAAAAAAATTTTATAACATTTTTTTTAAATAAGATTTATACATAAAAGTTTTTATTTCTAAAAATATTAATTGCATTATTTAAAATAATTCATAAATAATTACAACATGAATGTGATTAGTAAATTAACAAAAAGGAACAAACTCTGTCCTACCAATCACCAGGTAAACCAAACATATGCAAGTCCTATTTCACCCCTAATCAAGACATTATATTTTGCATAAAGACATTTTTAGTACCAGTTTAAATTATTTTCTGTTTAATAACAACAGCAATGCAGCTGCCCACTGCTCCAGGTGTGTGTGTGTGTGTGTGTGTGTGTTCACTACAGTGTGTGTGTTGTGTGTGCACTTGGATGGGTTAAATGCAGAGCACAAATTCTGAGTATGGGTCACCATACTTGGCCATACATCACTCCACTTTATATTTTGTGTGCTAAATGACACATTTAAAATATTTTTATTTAATACATTAAAATAATATATATTTATATAATTTTTTTTCATTTATAAAAATATTATATGCATTCAATTGCATCATTCAAATGAATTTAAAAATACTTCATAAATAATTGCTAAATAAATGTGATTTTAAAATGTTGTAAACCAAGTTCCCAAAGTTCCTTCCTGCTGATTACCAGGTGAACCAACATGTGCATATTTCAAAAGAAGACATTACATTTTGCATATTTCACATTATTTTCTTGAACTTCTCATGCACCTACATCCTTTAAAATTAAGGTTGCAAAAGTTTGTTTGTTTGTTTTACAAGTGATGCCACAGAAGAATGCATTGTGGGTTTGGGTTCCCCAAAGAACCTTTCAGAAAGTAGCTACACTCTTCAAATAAAGATTCTTTATTGGCTTTATTGACTTTTAACATCCTCAGAACTTTTTTATTGCACAAAAGAATCGTTGTTGTAGAAAACGGTTCTTATTTTTAAATAGTACACTTCTGTTCAGAAGTTTGGGGTTGGAAGAAGTCTCCTATGCTCACCAAGGCTGCATTTATTTGATCAAAATACAGTAAAAATTGTGAAATATTGTAAAAATAATTGTAATTTATTGTAAAATGTAATTTATTTCTGTGATCAAAGCTGAATTTTCAGCATCATTACTCCAGTCTTCAGTGTCACATGATCCTTCAGAAATCATTCTAATATACTGATTTGCTTGAAATCAGAATTTTTGTGGAAACCTAGATACATTTTATTTTTCAACATTCTTTGACGAATATTAAGTTTAAAAGAATAGCAAATCTATTGTAGCATTGTATGTCTTTACTGTCACTTTTGAGTGACATGTATTGCATCACTGAAGAATAACAGTATTAGTTTCTCTCTCTCTTGATTTTTTATATTGCAGTAATGAGTATGAATCTGTTTGGCTGCTGGTTTGATCGTCATACGGAGCGAGTCCTGAGCTCATCATCAGTGTCGTGGCCTTGAGCGAGATGCTTGACCTCCGGATCCTCCAGAGGGACTGAACCTGTAATAAGTTCATGGCTCTTCTATGGTGAAATGATTCTCTTCTATACTTTGAAATTGATCAGATATTGAAGTAAAGCAGTGGGCTCTATGGATGTGCTCTTAATTTCATTCTTGTGCACTGTTAAGGGCTCATAATTACAGCTCTCAGGTTCAATCATGCACAAGTAACGCAAATAGCAAATGCAAACACACCATAGAGTGAATTACACGCTCCATTTGCTCTCACTGCGTCTTTATTCTTCGCCTATAGAGTTCTCCTCCTCTCATAGAATGACGGTCCAACATCTAAATCATCAATGATTTGTGATGATTCTCTATTATTTCTGTCTTCAGGGACTCGCGTTCACAGGGCAGGTCTAAATCTTTAAATGAAAAGACACTACAAAGAGAATGAGTAACGCTGGAAATAAGCAGAATGCACTCACCTGCAAATCAAAAGAATGAATAAATACAGTTTGGAGAGCGAGCACCGCGCCCCTCCCCTGCGTCGGCTCGGCCAGCTGAGTCTGTTGCATGCTGGGATAGGGGAAGTGCCTGCCGGGGCTCCACAATGGCGGGCGGGTGGATTTGGGACCCTCCTCTTGTGTTGGTGTTGGCGGGGAGGCCTTCACAGTCTGCTCAGCACAGCTGGATCCCTCACAAACCTCCCTGACTCCGGCTTCAGTCTGCAGCCTCTCTGCTCACTTCAGAACGCAGAAACATGTTTATTTCTGACGGGCCCCGGTGCCGTCTCAGCTTTTGTAGGCCAGACGCGAGTATCACACCATCAGCATGGAGGACGGATGCTGCTGCTCAATCATCTTTCGTTTCTTGTTTATATTCAATAATCCTCTATGTCTGAGTATTAGTACAGCGTTCTCTATTTGAAATATGCCGTTTTATCTCAAAAGCGTATTCTACAGTAAAAGTATTAGTATTAGAAATATAGTTCAGATTCTTTGAAAACTGATTGGATTGAAACGGTTCAAAGCCATTAAAAATAAACCACACAGTTAAATTATATTTTATATTCTATATTAATGTACCAAGTTCCTAACCTTAAACAGCCCAGAATTAATGCAACTAATGATTAATTATTATTATTAATATTAATTAAAACAATAAAAATTGAATTGTTAATAATAATATATTAATGCTGTTAATAAAATAGGTAATAATATTATTTTGCATTATTATTATTTTTAAGAATACATGTACAATAATAAAGAATACAATAATAAGAATAATGTATTCATTATTTTGCATTGTATTGTTGTTTTTGTTCTTATTATTAATAATCCATGAAAAGTAATGCATACATCATTATCATTATTATTAATAATGAAATAATAATGAAACATACTATTATTAATCATTTAACCCTTTTTATTGATTTAATGTATTATTATTATTAATAATAAAATAATAATGAAACATACTATTATTAATCATTTAACCCTTTTTATTGATTTAATGTATTATTAATAATAATAATAATAATAATAATAATATTTTATTAAAGTAATAACAGTAATAATTAATCATTGTTATTATTTTTATATTTATTAAAATTATTAAAGTAATAACAGTAATAATTAATCATTGTTATTATTTTTATAAAAATTTACTTTATTAAAATAAGTTTAATAAAATAATAGCTATTTGTTTGTTGAATATTTGTAATTATTTATTGTTATTATAATAATTCATTACTACTATTACCACTACTGCTACTACTACTACTACAATATGACTATTTATTGAACATTGCTGTCTTTAATCATATTGTTTTTGCTGCCATTTTATGAAAGTCATAAGCCATGTGAGGCAGAGTGTGAAAACTGTGGTTTTTCTACAGGTAAACATGACGCATTATTGCTTTATTAAAGCTGAAATGTGTCATTTTTTGAATATTAAATACTTTGTCATATGAATAGTCAGTTTAAGTCATCTATTGACTGTACATTGATCTGTATGTTTGAGTGGCCTGGCGTGACTCGCCCAAATGTAGACTGCGTTTGGCAAACACAGAGTGGGAGTGATTGAGAAACATGTTTGGAAACAATCATTATTTGTGCGGTTGCATGCAGTGCTGTTATAGTGCACAACCGACACACTCCTGCTTTAAATAAGCATCTGCTTGTGTTTAAATGCTTTTTCGTATATCTGGACGGCACAAGCGCTGGTGTGAGCGATCTGCGCTCAGCATTTCCTCCTGCGCAGCTGCAGTCTGTGGGTCTGCTCCTGGTTAGCGCAGGCTCTCTGTGATTTACCTGCTGTCTGTCTCTCTTTAATGTCTTCCATCTGTTTGACAACAGCCCTGAAACACACTCCAAAACAGATCCCACTCCAAACAAGACGCGAGTGTCACGGGAGGCCAGGAAGTCCCCGTCCAGATATCAGGAAAGCTTGAGTCATGACCATGTTAGACGACAGACGTGTAACGTATTTCAACTAAATCAAATGAAGTTGCGTTATTATTAGAGCAGGACTGTGAGGTTCTTGTGTAGATGTGAAATGGTTTTCACAGTGCATTTAACTTCTGCATGGCATATATTTCCAAATGAATCAGTATTGGTTAATATTATTCTGGGTTAATATCATGTGCTTATGTTAACAGAAAGGTCATTTCAGAGGTGCTGAAAGTTGCACTTTCATGAAAGATCACAGCCCTGCATCTTGGAGAAAAAAAAAGGCATAATATTTGCTAATTTAATGATGCTGAGTTCAAAAAGATCTTTAAATTTGAAAACAAGACTTATTCACCTTACAAATGCAAAATTGCTGCAATGCTATGAAATGCATCATGCAGTGTTCGAACTATACCGTGGACTCTGGGGGAGCCCACTTGTTTTTTTTTTTATAACGGGGGGGTGCGTGTGCCTCAAAAGAGGGCTTACAATGACTTACAAAGATACATATTTACACATAATAATCTACGATGATCACATTACACAAAACTGAAATTGCACATCAAAATAACACATTGTCAATATTTTTTGAGACCCCCCAAAATTTCACAAATCACGTTTTCAGGGGAGCCCATGTCTTAAGGGGAGCCGAGCTCCCTCTAGCTCCCCCGTAGTTCGCACCCTGGCATCATGTTTTGTAAGAAAATGTGACGTGCTCGAGCAAAAGAGGCACTATTTTTTTTCAATCAGCACCCAAAATTAGTGAAAAACAATTGGATTTCATTCAGCAAATATGATGCAGAGCACATTATGAACCAATTTTTATCTTTGAACTAACGTGCACTGATGATTCATGCAAAATAAGATTTCATATTGTCTCTACATATATTCACTGACTTCAGCTCATGAATTTGCATCTCTGTAGTTAAGGTTAATTGATTTCGACTGGTCAGATGAGTGATGTTTATGAATCTATTCGTGCCAATATTGTTATTCGTATTGATTTCACTGTGATGATGAAGATGTCGCTGGCATTTAAATGATTTTGTTTTGTTATTGCTTTTGTGTAATTGTTGTTGCAGTCAAACACCTGCTGGGCTCACCAGAAAAAATATGACCTTTGACCTTTGGGAAACAACAATACATGCATGCTGGCCACCGATCAGCTGTTTGCAAGGTGACCTTTAACCTTTAGGGTCTGTACTGCTTTTGTGTTTAATTCACATATATACTGGTATAGTATAGCTAACTGTGATGAACTGACCGTAAGCATCATAGTCATTGAGTGGGTCTGATACTCTACGACTTTCAAATTAGTGGATGTTTTTGTCTTTACCCAGTCTTGAATATTTGGTTGCATCCTTGACAACAGACATATAAAATGTGTGGCGTTTTCAGGATCTTAGATGTGTTTCGCAAAATCTTGCACTTTCATTTTCCTGTTAATTTATAGAACCTTTTCAAACAGGAAGTATTTTAAAAGCATTTTTAAAGAGACTTGATCTAATGGATAACACCACAGGTACTGATAATTTGGTATGAATAAGAAATAAATGTTTAAAATCTTTAATTATTTGTAAGTAATCAACATAATGAAATCTCTGTTGATCTATAAATTTATCTATAATTTTATTATAATTAGTTCTAATTCTAACATGGAATTGCTTTGCCATGGACTCTTATGTTGTCTCGAATTGTTTTTTTCTTTGAAGAAATTGTATTAATTAATTATTTAATGAAATCTATTTACATTAAAACTATATTATCATTATTGCCTAATCTTAAAGGAAATTGTATATCATATTTTCAATCACTTTATATTTTATATATGTGACCCTGGACCACAAAACCAGTCATAAGGGTCAATTTTTTGAAATTGAGATTTATACATCATCTGAATAAAGCTAAATAAATTAGCTTTCCATTGATGTATGGTTTGTTAGGACCGGACAATATTTGGCCGAGATACAACTATTTGAAAATCTTGAGAAAATCGCCTTTAAAGCCGTCTAAATGACGCTTTTAGCAATGCATATTACTAATCAAAAATTTAATTTTGCTATATTTATGGTAGGAAATTTACAAAATATCTTCATGGAACATGATCTTTAGTTAATATCATAATGATTTTTGGCATAAAAGAAAAATCGATAATTTTGACCCATACAATGTATTTTTGGCTATTGCTACAAATATACCCCAGCGACTTAAGACTGCTTTTGTGCTCCAGGGACACATATTTTTATATCATTTTATATTTTATTTCTATTTATGAAATGTGGTATTTCTGTCGTGGATTACAATACAAACCTCTTATTTTGTCTGGAAATGACTCTTTGTTTTTTGTCATTTTCCTGAGAAGAATTTGTATTCATTAAATGACTTAATTGAATATGTTGACCTCTAACCTATAGCATTGTTATTTCCTAATCTTAAAGGAAGTAAAATATCACAATATTATCTCTATCACTATTTTCGAGCATTTATTTATTTATTTAACATATATTTGTTTTCATAATTTTATTTATTTATTTTTTTGTTTATGAAATGTGGAGTTTCTCTGACATGGATTGCAATACAAACCATAGAATGACTCTTAATTAGTCTCTAACTAAAATTGACTCTAATTTGGTGTTTGTTCTTGTCCTTCAGAATGATATATATTTATTTTTAAATATTTCCCATTTTATATGAATGAAAATGGAGAATTGAGGCATGGATTTCATAATGACTAAACTGTAAATAACTGCAAAATTGTACAATAACCTTCACCACTATAACCTATTGCTCCGTGTATCTAGTGAATGCCGGACATCAGTATATCTGGGTCTGGCCGGCTGTACGTTCTCCTCTGGCCTTAACTCACCTCTCATGTCTGATGTGTTTCTGTCAGGCAGGACAAGCTTTTATGAAGAGCTCCTACTGGGGCAAAAGCATCCAACTCCACAGGCCCTTCACACTAAATAAACTTATATGTTTACAGAAGACGGCGCGCCACAGAGGAGCCAGTGGGGCGTGTTACTGCGCTCGCTCGCCGGTCCCCGGGGCTTTACAGGCCATGTGGACTTAAAGGTGACAGAGACAGACTTGTAAGAGGATCCCGGTTGTAACATTCTGAAACATCGTCCAAATCAAACGCTAGCGGGACGCTCAGCTCTCTGCTTTCCTCTTTACGACCGCCTGTGATCGCGCTGCGGCCTCCTGCTGGAAATCACAGCTAAACCTTTGAACCCGGAGCGCTGCGTCCGAGAGCGTATGTCGGATCCAGCACTTCCCCTCCTTCACTTAACCTCTGACCCCTCCGAACCCTACAAGTCCTGCGGTTCTGAGGCCAAACGCGAGGAACAGGAAGTATAGGGTTACAAATTAAATATGCGCATGTCATAAGTCATAAATCGGCTCGCTACTGAAACGGCATGTGGCACACAGTGTCGACTAATAAAGTTTTAAAGCATCGACTTCCATCGCTGTCTCTGGCGGATGATGGGGGATGGAAGCGGAGGAACGTGAAGCGCAGGATGGGGAACAGACAGCCAGTTGTGAATCTTTGTAATATAACTATTAATCTCTTTCAGACGGGATGCCGTCGCGTGTCCAAAAAGCACCGGGAGGCGTTATAACGAATGATATTTCCTTTGATTCCTTCTCGAGCTTCTTATTAAACCACGGTAAGTTATTGTCTCGCTGACAAAAATCTACAGGCCTCTCCTGAGATCCATTTTGAAGTGTTTGAACAAATAATTACCAGATGTTTCTTCATGAACAAGCCATCTTGATGAAAACACTTAATCAGTGTCCCTCACGTTTCCCAATTTGACATTTCAATGTTCTCTCTCTCTTCTCCAGTCGACATCAGCTGATACGGGTCTCCACACAGACAGAACGTAAATAAAGACACCAGGAATTGAAAAGGGTCACACGCATGCTGTGAGTCAAGCAGAAGAAGGTACATTCATATCTGCAGACTTTCTAAGTCATTTTCACTTGTAGAATCTCAGCTTTCTTCTTAAAGCCAATCCAGGTTTATTAACGAGAGCCTGAGGAGCACAAAGACTGACAACACTATTGCAAAAATGCAGCAGATGCTGGAGAATACCACACTACTGCTGCATAATATAATATTTCTGCAGCATAAACAGACTACTGTTCAAGAAAAGAATAGCTTTATTAAGCAAGGATGCATTAAATTGGTTAAAAGTGACAGTAAAGATATTTAGAATGTTTAAAAAGATTTCTGTTTCAGATCAATACTGTTCTTTTCATCAAAGATTCCTAAAAAAATAAGATGAATCAAAGTTTTCGCAAAAATATGAAGCAGCACAACTGTTTTCAACATTGATCATAATCAGAAATCAGCATATTAGAATGATTTCTGAAGGATCATGTGTCACTGAAGACTGGAGTAATTATGTTGAAAATTCATCTTTGATCACAGCAATAAATGACATTTTACAGCATATTCAAATAGAAATCAGCTTTTTTTGAATTTTGCTGTTTTTATTGTATTTTTGATCGCATAAATGCAGCCTTGGTGAGACTTATTTAAAAAAACATTACAAAATCTTACAGACCCCAAACTTTTAAATGGTTTACTATGCAAATTTTATCAAAATGTACACTTTAAAACACTACACAAGAGCCCTCTGTCCGACTTTCCATTTGCAGTGCAATACCATTTTTTAATATACATATTTTTGATTCACTTAATTGGACCACTAAAAGTTGATAGTTTGATATTGGATTAAAACTGCAACTAATCATTTTCTAAGATAACTCAATTCTACTTGAATTCAGCTTCACGTAATGAGGACATTCACTGTAGAATAATACCTGTAGCATCACATGCTTATTTCAAAAAATATTATGGAGTACACAGTGTAAGAAATACTCTAATATTCCATTCTGAACATTGCCCATGACTATTTGTTCAATGCTGCACAGTATACTCTATATTCTGCCTACTGTTTCACTGCCACGGCCCACTTTGTACTACTGCAAAGGCAAGCACAGTCTGTAACAATCTGCTAACCAGCCGAACCTAATCATCGCCCCCTCTACTGGCCAATCAGTTCAGTGCTGATAAAGTCGTGGACCGGTGTCTTAAAAGGAATAGTTCACCCAAAAATTAAAATTTGCTGAACATTTAATTCCTCAGGCCATCTAAGATGTAGATGAGTTTGTTTCTTCATCAGATTTGGAGAAATGTAGCATTGCATCAGTGTCTCAGCAATGGATGCTCTGCAGTGAATGGGTGCCGTCAGAATGAGAGTCCAAACAGCTGATAAAAACATCACAATAATCCACAAGTAATCCACACCACTCCAGTCCATCAGTTAATATGTTGAGAAGCCGAAAGCTCTGTGTTTGTAAGAAACAAAACCATCATTAAGACGTTTAACTTCAAACCAATGATTTGGCACGTAAACAGTGTTTGATCTGTGCATATTTCTGTCCTGTTTCAGACCAGACAACTTTTTCACTGGAGAAAGAATATTATAGATAGAAGACTCGTATTTTAGCTGGATGTAACTGCTTTGAAGTTAAAACATCTTAATGATGCATTTGTTTCTTACAAACACACAGCTTTTGGTTTCACAAGACATTAACTGATGGACTGGAGTGGTGTGGATTACTTGTGATGTTTTTATCAGCTGTTTGGACTCTCATTCTGACGGCACCCATTCACTGCAGAGCATCCATTACTGAGACACTGATGCAATGCCACATTTCTCCAAATATGAAATCTACATCTTGGATGGCCTGAGGGATTAAATGTTCAACAAATGTTCATTTTTGACTGAACTATTCCTTTAAGCTGTAAAAAGGAATATGTAAATAAGTCATTAACCGTAACAGAAAACATAAAAATGTGATATTTGAACATATATTTCATATTCCTCTGCAGCAGTTTATAGTTCTGTCCTTCTTTTTAGCAGTCAGATTGCTAATTTGAGCATGCATTCTCAGTGTATTTTAGTATCAGTGTGTGTGTGTGTGTGTGTGTGTGTGTGTGCATGTACAGAAGCCCCCCAAAAATTTGGACATTTAAGTCACACATAAAATATCTGAATGTCAGGTCGAGTGTCATCTGTAAATAAGTGCTGTCTTTCCTTACAATAATTGACGTGTGTGTGTGTGTGTGTGTGTGTGTGTTGAGAGACGTGCTCAGGCTGTGAACAGCAGCACCTGTGTGTCGGTGTGGGATAAATGAGCGGTGCTGTGATACTCTCCTGGATCCGATCTCTCCGCTGGGACCCTCAGGACTGACGCAGCGACCCCTCTTAAGCCACCAGCTCTCTGACAGGTTTCTATGAGTCTGTCCGTGTGGACTTTGCTTTCTAATAGTCTGGTGTGTATTTCCCTTCATAAAGTGCAAGTTTTTCTTATCTGTTACGTCAGTCAGCTGAATGTGTGAGAACCAAAATATTGCAAGTCATCTGACAATTTTCAACAAAATGTTTTTGTCAAGAGGGCGTATGTCACAGTGCTCGCAGAAAATGTCCTTAAATGTGGTGAAATCATTGTCAGAATTGATTCTTGTGGCTTATTTCTTTCATGAAACAACAAAAGAATAAAAGTAAGTTATAAAGTATCATAAGTATATGATTTTAGTATTATTGAGATACTATTATAGTTTTACATATATAATGAAATAAAAACTAATATATATATATATATATATATATATGTGTGTGTGTGTGTGTGTGTGTGTGTGTGTGTGCGCGTATGTGTGTGCATATATACAGTATATGTATATGTTCTTTTTTCATTTAAATTTTATAGTTTTAATTTTATAGTTATTTTATTGTACGTGTTTGTCCTTTTTATTAGGTTTTTTTAATGTTTATATAGTTTTTATTAATTTTTATTAATAGCTAAAATAATTTTTTAAATAAAGATTTTTTTACTTTATTTTTTGTTATTAGGTATTCTTTATTTTATATGTCTGTATAGATTTTATTAATTTTTATTTAAATTTTAGTTATTTCATTAAATAACTTCAAGTTAAACTACATGAAAATGAGAAATTTTGCTTTGGCAACTATTTGAAGTAAAATAAGTTTAAGTTTTTATATAAAGATTATTTATTTAGTTTTATTCATTTTATTTTATTTTGTCATTTTTATTAGGTATTGTTTTTTAATATATCTATATCGTTTTTTTTATACATTTTTATTCCTGTTTTAGTTATTATAGTACATCAAATTAAACTACATGAACATGAGAAATGTTGCTTTGGCAAATAACTGAAGTAAGTTTATTTTTTAATTTGGATGTCATAACATTCTTTTTTATTTTACTTTATTGTTATTATTTTTTTTTTTTCATTTTCAGTAGGTATTGTTTTTTTGTTTTTGGATGCTTATATAGTTTTTATTGATTTTTATTTCAGTTTTATTTTTAGTTATTTTAGTACATCAAGTTAAACTGAATAAAAATGAGAAATGTTGCTTTTACAGCAAGCTGAAATAAAATATTTATTTATTTATTTTTGCAAAAAATAGCTTACATAATATAGCATAGGGACTTCAAGTACATTACAAAAGTTAGTTAGTTAGTTAGTTAGTTACTTAGTTTGTTTGTTTGTTTGTCACAGTTGTGCATATTAAATTTTTTTCAATGTGGCTCATCCAGGAAGAATCTAGTGTCTTGTATATGCATTTATAAATTGCTTTAAATTGTAACTTTTTTATCAAATGCATATTTAACTTTCTTTCTAAATAAGCATTAACACGTCCCCGACACTGTAACTCTCTGTGTGTTTGATCCTCGTGAAGCTGCGAGCGCAGAATAACCTGTATCTGCATTTCAAACATCACGCCAGCCTCATTATCCCACACCTCGCCTGGAATTTGTTTGTGCCGTAACGGAGTCTTACAGCCAGCTGAGAGATTGTGGAAAGCAATCACTCCATTCGGCTAATTTGCCAAAGTCCGTCCATAACTAGATGAAGGAAGGTCTGGTTTAATCCGCTGTCAGAGAGTGTGACCCCCCTTAAAAACGCAGCCGGGATAAAAGTGCAAACAGGATTAGAGTGTAATCCCTACAGATTGTTTGTGTCTTTCTCTGCTCATCTTTGCCAGCTTGTTGTGGTCTCGTCACACCCTTTAGAGTAAAAACAGATGGAGAGAGTGAAGGAGGACGAGAGAGAGAGACGGCAGAGGAAAGGAGAGCAAGAAAAACACAGAGATGAAGCGTGTGTGTGTGTGTGTGTGTGTGAGAGAGCCACTCTGGCCTCTGCCAGTTAATGAGAGCCGCAATGAAGCGGATACATTCATGGACAACTGAAGGCTGCAATTAAGGATGGAGGTAGCTGCAGTCAGCCACTTTGGATCTTTTAAATGTAAATATGTCTGTCCTGCTCAAAGAGCTTTGCAAGTCGCTTTAAATGAAGGCTCTCTCTTCTTAATGAGTGAGCTGTGATACCAATAGTCTGTCTCTCCTCTCTTCACTCTACAGCCAGTTAGAGCCAACTTTAAAATTACGTCTTTGTTGGAGAGTGTGTTTTTGGACTATTGTGAAAAGTGAACAGCATGTCATATTTCCCCACTTTCACACATCTGTCAGAGTTCTCAAATGTGAAGGTTTGTCGATGTGAAATTGCCAATGTACTTTTTAATACGTATTCCTGTTGTTTTATCAGTGCATGTAATACTAAGCAAAAAAAATAAGATTTTGCTTTGCCTCTGAAACTACAGCACTTTTAGTTTGGCCAGATTTTGTCAGAAGGTCTCAAAAAATTTTTTTTTTTTGCACCATCCAGTCAATTCTACATGGATAATAAGTCCCATCCTTCATTTATTCTATCGATTCTACTATTTAAATTGAAAATGCATTATGTTACTGAAATAAAATGAGTTATGAAAACTATTTTTTGTCATTTTAGTTATGTTTACATTACAGTCATTGCTTTTTTGCCAAATAGTGCATTTATTAAAAGACAATATGTCTTTTTGGCATCTACATATATATTTCATTGGTTTGCTGTGGACCAAACCAAAATCTTAACTGAATCTCAGCTAATTCACAATCAATCAATCAATCAATCAGTCAATCAATCAATTAATAAAACAAAGATTATTGGAATAGATTTTACAATTATAAATACTTTTCTATTAAATACTATTTCAGTCTTTCTACTTCAAAATTCCATGTTTAATTCAATGTGTTGCTTGCCATTTCTTTGTAATTGCTTTTGAAATTTACTTGCAATTTCTCAGTGAAAATTTTTTACACCATTTTTTTTTTCAGTGTTATACACAAATTTTAAAACGTCCTGGGCTGCGTTTTCCAAAACCATCGTAAGCTTAAGTACATCGTAGACCCATTGAAACCAATGGAGCTGTGATCAACTTAGGCTTACGATGCTTTTGGGAAACCCTGGACAATATTATATTATATTTATTACAGTGCTATTTTAGTTTTATTTCTGTACTATTATAGTATTTAATAATATTTTTTAGCACTTTTATAGCACTTTTATTATTTTTTTTATAATTTTTAAATATTTTTTATATTTTATTTAATATTTTATTTTTTATTAGTAGTGCTTGTTTACCCTAAGCACACAGCTAAAATAACGAAGGAGTGGCTTCCCAACAACTCTGTGACTGTTCTTGAATGGCCCAGCCAGATCCCTGACTTAAACCCAATTGAGCATCTCTGGAGAGACCTAAAAATGGCTGTCCACCAACGTTTACCGTCCAACCTGACAGAACTGGAGAGGATTTGCAAGGAGGAATGGCAGAGGATCCCCAAATCCAGGTGTGAATAACTTGTTGCATCTTTCCCAAAAAGACTCATGGCTGTATTAGATCAAATGGGTGCTTCTACTAAATACTGAGCATTTTTCAGTTTTTCTTTTTTAATAAATCTGCAAAGATGTCAACAATTCTGTGTTTTTCTGTCAATATGGGGTGCTGTGTGTACATTAATGAGGAAAAAAAATTAACTTAAATGATTTTAGCAAATGGCTGCAATATAACAAAGAGTGAAAAATTTAAGGGGGTCTGAATACTTTCCGTACCCACTGTATATAGACAGAGTGAGAAATAGTTGTATTGTTAAGCTACTTTAAGGTATTATATAAAATAAATTATTATTATTATTATTATTATTAAAGACTAGATAATCACAGACATTTGATTTTCATGAAAAATAAGAAGACAACCATCCAAAATACTTATAGCACTGAGTTAAGTGACTGAGTTTAGCACAGATAAACACCATTTGTTTTCTTCAGAAAATGTAAAAAATATATATTTTAAAATGTTAGTACTCTTTTTTCATTGTTTTCCTCCAGAACGCTGATCCGTTCTTTGGTTCTGAAAGCATTCCAACATTCAGAGCGGGTCACAGGATCCAAAACCCCCAAATAAAGTGGGAAGATTAACCTTCCTTCAGCTGCAGCCGCCCTAATGCTAACAGACAGCTAGCAGTTGTTGGCTCTTGTCGGGTCAGTCAGCGGGCTCGAGCAGTGACCTTGTGCTGTTGGGTCTGCGTGTGTGTGTGTCTGATGCACACACCATGGCTAGTCTGACCCCTAAAGGCCAGGGTGGCTCCTGGGCATTTCTATGCCATTATGGTGTGTTTGTGTGAGGTCTCCCTTGTCTAATTACTCATTCCGTTCACCTGAGTTCCCATATTACCTCGTTTAGTTCCGTTTACTTAAGCCTAGTGTTTTCCTGTGTTTAGCGTCCGGTATTGAACGTCTATGAAGTGCTACGTCTGTGTCCTTCCTGTGAATTATTAAAGACTATTGATAGTGATTCTCCTGTGTTCTCCGCGTTCCTCGCTCCTACACAGTAGGCTGTCGTGACAATTTGATTTTATTTTATTAATAAAAACAATTAAAAAAATTTTTGTTTGTTTTAGTTAATTAAAGCACTGATTTTATATCATAGTCTTATATATAAACATATATATTTATATAAAATATAACGAACTAGAAAATGTTTGTCGAGACAAATGCTGAATATTTGAAAGTGTCTGAAAGTTAGTCTTGAGGTTTGATGGTTTTACAAGCCTTACAGACAGAGAGATTGTCGCTATGGTGTTGTTAAGTGGTTGCTAGGCTGTTCCAGTGTGGATGCCAATGACCTCAGTGGTTGCTAGGGTATCACTAGGTGGTTGCTGGATAAACCGACAGCCACAGATGGATAGATAAGACTGCTTCTGATGCAGGTTTCATTCTCCATAATGCTTGTGCAACCTGCAGATTTCATGACAGCTCTGATCTGCATATAGTCTGTGTGTGACTGTCAGATGGTGATTACGATATAAAGCTTTGCTTAAAAGTATTTCTGTCCTTCTTCACTTATACGTCTTGACTAAAGAGGCAATATAAGGAGATCCTTTTTAACCTACTTTTGAAGAGGAACTCGAGTCCTTGAGTTTCGTTTGAAGTTTGTTTGCAGTAACAGCTGGAAAGAAGGTTGAAAACGACTCAGAACTGCAAACGAGGAGTTGATTAGTCCATGCGTACGTGTCACCATTAAACAAACACGTCTTCCCCGTGCTATGTTTCTTTGTTTATGGCTGGGTAGTAACTGATTACATGTAATCTGGATTACGTAATCGGATTCCAAAAAGTAAGTACTTGTAATTAGATTATATTACATTTCAAAATACTCGTAATCACGTCAGTTACTTTTTGGATTACATGATTTCATGTTATACACACAATAGCCATAAATTATTAATTAATAATTAATAATGTATTGATTCTTCCTAATTCTTCCTAATTCTAAATGGGCAATCGCTTATACACATTCAGAAAGTCTTCAAGTTTGGTGGATATTCAAACAAAGACCAGTCACTAGTCAGGCGACCATAATTACACAGAAAATACACAGCATTTGACCACTGGATTTACAAAAAAAAAATAAAAATCAATCAATTTTAAGAAGTATTTTCTTAACATTTCAACATTGCATCAACGACTGATGAACACATTCATTTTCATTTGAATTATCATTCAGTTGGTTTTTTAATCACATATTACTGTCTTTGGAAGGCTTTTGTCTTTCAAGCGCATTAAAATGCAAAATTATAATTATTATTTACATGTATTTCAGAGATTCCCAGTCTTTTTTTTTTTTTCAGCCGAACCTCTTTCAACTAATATATTTACTATACATCCTGCGATTTTTAGGTAATACATTAATAGTGAAGTAAAACATTTGCATGTTCATGGTTTTTTGACATTGGTTAATGGTCACATGATCTGCAGGTAAACAAATAAAATATTTCATCTTTTTTTAGTAATTTTGATTGTTATTTTTAAATTATTTTAATTTTTAAATGTTTTTATTAATTATTAGCTTTTCATTTAATTCATGAACCCCCTGCAGTTCCTTCACAAAATCGGTAATGCAATGTTTTATGCACTTCATGTTGTTAATAACAATGAATGGAATATATTTTTCTTCTCTTAGTTTTTTTTATTAATATGGTACAAGATTATCCTATTTAAATCGATGTGATGAACAATATATGTCAAAGTTAATCTAAAAGTAATCAAAAAGTAGTCAGATTACATTACCTACAAAGTATAGTGTAATGGATTATGTTACTGAATACAATTTTTGTCATGTCATTTGGAATCAGAACCTGACCACAGTTTGTAAGTAATCTGCCCAGCACTGGTGGGGCGGTTTAGTGTGGATGGTTTGGAGGAATGCTGAGGGTCTGACGGCCAGTGGAGCGAGGAGGGCTATCAGAGACCACTGAGGGAGGGGTTTTTCCCCAGTGGGGGTTACAGGGTTTCTGGCCATATCACATGGTCTATTTAGCACCCCAGTGAGGGACAGGAGCATTTACCCCTTTACTGGCCCTCTAGAGCCCTGATCGAGGGTCTCAGACAAAACAACCCAAGTGCTTGTACGCATTATGATGTTGTTGATGGCATTTTTGTGAAATGTTTGAATGTTTAGGGAACATGTTAGAAAAAGAAAGGAAAACATAGCGTCGTGTTGTGTACGAGTTGATTGTTCTCGGCTTGCATGGAAAGTGTAAGAGGAACATTAATGAATAAACATGGAGGGTTAATGAAAGGAGCTCAAGGTTGGATGTTTCCTCCGCTGAGCAACCGATTTCCCACATAAAGTTTGCGTTAATGAGTATCAACTGGCTTCCTGATGTTTTTCTTGGTTTGTTTTTCTGTGTCGCTTCACACCAAAATCTGTAAGATTACAGCAAACAGAAGGCGATAAAGGCACAGGGAAACAAATGCAATTATTTGCGAAAATAGCCTAAAATATCACCAAATTTATTTTAGGATTGGTTTATTTAATGTGCATCAAGAAAGAATGAGAAATTAACATGCACAGACACTCAAAGGCATGAATGTGAGGGTTGGTGCAGTGAGTCTGTTCTCTGACTGATGTAAGCACAGCATGGCTCTTTGTAATACTGCCCTTGAGAATCCCACAGGAGTGAAGCTCTGGCCCTCTGCACACGTGTGTGTGTGTGTGTGTGTGTGTGTGTGTGTGTGTTTGAAAGGAGAACATGCAGAAAGAGACTTCAGGAGGCGTTTTATTTACATCTGTCTTTGTCATCTCAATTCAGGACCAAAAGGAAAAAGTAGGTCAAAAGTAGTAGGATTTTGGACCCACTGCTGTCTTGGTACCATGGTATACTGATGGTAATACGATCACATACACCAATACTAAAATCTATACCGCAGAAGGTGCTTTCAACAATACTGTAATACTACCATGGCATTCTGGAGTACAATGCAAATATCATAGTACATAAATATGACAAATAAAGATAAAAATATGGTACCATGTTACCGCCTCAGTATTTTTGTAAGGGTTTTTTCAACATGTCCTGACTGTACAAAGCTGTATCTTACACATAATATAAGTATCTGTAAATTACAATGAAGCATATATGTATATAAAATGCAATAAATGCATTTTATAAATGTATATATAATTTTATGCAAAAATGCATAGAAAACCAAAAAGCTAGCAGGAAATAAAGCACACATTGAATACAAGAATGTAATCAGTTATTAATATTTCACTAGTTATCCCTTGTTTTAGATTATAGCGATTATAGCAGTCATTCTCCATGGCAGTACTCAATACGTTTTTCACATGTGTTAAGGGTAATTTCTGTGCATGTCAACGTCATGTTTCATTGTATTATTACAAATGAAACTATTGAGTGTGCACATTAGTTGCACACCCCAAACACATCTACGCAATATGCTTACAAAATCTGTATAAAAATCAAATATTTGATTAAGGAAGAAGACGTCTGTTTTCCTAGGCCAGACATCACTTTTGGCCACTACTGTATACTGTGAACAGAAAAATGTTTATGGATGAACAGCAGTTTATTTGGCCCACAAAGTGATATTATAAATTCAGCCCGCCATACTTCTGTACTTTTTATTTTAACTAGAATTTAGCAATTTGAAGACATTTTGAGTGGTATTTGCCTGTGTAAAACTCAACTGCATGATGCTAGGCTGTTCTGGGTTGATAGGGTGTTGCTTTGCAGTTGCTAGGGTTTTCTGAGTGCTTGCTATGGTGTTTCTAGTTTAGTTTCGTTTAGTTTATTGATTTATAAAGCATATTTTAAAACAACAGATGTTTACATCAAAGTGCTGTACAAGAAATGTAAAGCATTTAAAACTAAATTGAAGACTAGACAAAAAATAAAACAAAACCAGATGGACAAATGAAAAATTTGCACCCTCAAGAAGTATTAAAACATAAAGAATCAAAGAATTGTGGATTTGAATGATGAGGATTTGAACATAGAAATAGAAGGAGAAGATCTAATAGAGAGGAAAACTATTCCAGAGTCTAGGAGCAGCCACAGAGAAAGCCCGATTGCCTGTAAAACATGAACGAGGAACTGAGATTAGTAATTGACTGGATGATTGAAGGGATCTTGGGGTGAGAAAATCACAAATATACTGAGGTACAAGTCCATGCAAAGCTGTAAAATACTGTATAAAGAGCAAAATTTTAAAAGCAACAGAACTTAACCGGTAACCAGTGACAAAAGGCGAGCACGGGTGTAATGTGCTCACGTTTAATCTGGCTGCCACATTTTGTACCATCTGCAAGCAATCTAAAGCTGATTTAGGCAAACCTAAATAGAGTAAATTACAGCAGTCCAACCTTGATGTTATGAAAGCATTAATAACTGTTTCGAGGTCCTTCTTAGAAAGCATCATCTTGAGCCTAGCTGTAGATCTTAACTAAAAGAAACTGCTTTTCAGTTCCAACAGCGCTGATCTGCTTATCAAAAAATAACATCAAGGTTTTTTACATAGTCATACACATCAGAAGAGAGGAGATCAAGCTGATTGACAATGATTTTTTCCATTATCATTGTTTAGCTGTAAATAAAAAAATCATGTCCATCCAGCATTTTATGTCATGCAGACAATCAAACAAACTAGACACAGAACAGCTGCTATTTTTAACAGTAAGATAAAGCTAAGTGTCATCTGCATAGAAATGATAAGAGAAGTTGTGTCTCTGAATAATTTGACCTAGAGGAAGCATATATAAAGCAAAAAGAAAAGGACCCAAAACGGAACCCTGCAGAACACCATAAGAGATTTGAACAGAAGATGAGAAACTTTTCCCTACATTAACAGACAAAGTTCTCTCCTTGAGGTAAAAGGCAAACCACTCCAGCACAGGAACCTGAAACCCAACTACATGATTGAGTTTTTGTAAAAGTATTTCATGATCTACTGTGTCAAATGCTGCACTTAAATCAAGTTATTAAAATAGAGCGAAAAACAGAGTCAAGAGTGAGGGGAAAAAAAATTCTTGTCTGGGGTGTAAAGAGTCCCCACCCCACCCAGGTCTCTGTGATTGTAAATATATTTCTGTGATTTATACTTGCTATTAGAGGCTTCACCACATCACTATGAACACTATTACATGTGATGTTCAGACTCATTAACTACTTTGTCTTCAGCCCATGTTTTGAAAAAACAAAAAGGTCAACTTATTTGTTGCCAGAAGAACCTGCAGGGCCAGAGCAATATTGTCCATATTTACGTTCTGCTTTTAGCGACTTCTCGTCTTGCACTTACGAGCATTCGTCTGAATCCGTAATGCACAATAGCACTCATGAGCGAGCGCCAGATGAACAATACTGATGCTTCTTTCAGCTTTGTTTGTTTTGGGGTTTTTTGGTTTTTATCATTCCACCTCTTTCTCCTCCGCTCATGTTTTCGCTCTATTCGTCATTACAGCGAGAAAGCGGGGCTTGCTTTTTCCGTTGCGCTCTGAAGTCTTGAGTCCCATCAGACCTGCTTCAGATTAAAGAGCGGACTGGAAAGTGCTTCCTCTTTGGCAAAGAGCAAAAGCCCACCAATACAATAGAGCAGCTCTCAAGGTCTTTCTCTGCCTCTCTCTTACAAATATAATACCACATTCCCGTCGATATTATTGAGATGCGGTGCGTAAACGCAGCCCCTCTCTCCCATTTCTTTTAACCTGTTAATGTGTATTGATTCGGGCCCACCATGCAGGAGCGAATGCTCTAGGGCTCTTCTGTTCGACTGGCGAAAGCTGACTCTTCAAGCTTTCAAGAGCCAGAGTTTCTCTTCTTTTATCAAAGCTCACAGCGTCTGCCATGGGGGGCTTTTTCCAGGGTGGTGTTTATTTTTGTATTTTTTATTTTTTTACTAACCAATGTCTTACAATAAAAGATATGAATAATAATTTCCAAAGAAGCAGAGTCAAAAGGAAAGGGTTCTAGGAGTACTTAGCCATCCACGCATTGACTTCACATCGATTTGTTAATGTACCGTATTCATGTTTCTGCTGTTTATTTTGTCCGACATTTCTGTCACATCCTTATATGATTCTCCCTGTTGTCGTGACAATCCAGTGGTAATGGAAAAATCTTGTAAAAAAAGGGATTTGTGATGTAGAAGTAGAAAGACTTTCAACATAATCAATGCTAAAAATGCTACAAAGACATCTTGAGAACATTTATTCACAAATAGCTACAGATAGGACCCAAAGTTATCCAACCAGTCATTAAAACTGTATTTTGCATTATTTTTATTATAAAATAAATTTCTAAAATATTTCACACTTGTCAGTGCATAATGGGAATCCTGTTTTTGTTTGTTTATTTAAAATTGTGTGTAAAATGTGTATTTAAATGTACAGTATATTCATTCTTTATTTTATTGTTTTTATTTTTTGTTTTCTTGTTTCTTTATAGTTTTCTTTTCTTTTTGAGTGCATAGTGTAAAAATGGTTTCACTTTTTAATCCTTAATTGTTTTTGTTGTTTATTGTTGGTGATTTAAAATGTTTTTATTAATTAATTGTATTTAATTATTTATTTTTTTTATCATTTTTGTATATTTCTTTATCAACCCAATTTTGTATATATTTCTATAATTTAACCATCATAAAATTGTTATATATTGTTACTTTTTTCTAATTTCAGTTTTTAATTTTGTATATTTCTGTCATTAATCAAATTTTACATACATTTCTGCCATTTATCCATCATAAAATTGTTATACTGTATTTTTTTTTTTACTTTGTATATTTCTTCCATTTACCAATCCAATTTATTATATATATATATATATATATATATATATATATATTATATATATATATATAGTTATTTTTTCCATAGCACATATTTCTGCCATTTATCCATCATAACATTGTTACTTTTTTTATTTCAGTTTTTAATTTTACATTTTTCTGTCATTCATCAGTCAAATTTTGTATATAGTTCTGCCATTTATCCATCATAAAAGTGTAACATAGATTTAGATATTGGAGTCAGAAGTGTAGACACCAAACTTAGATTTTCTTCTTTATTTTTTACTGTTTAACATGAGAAATATTCCACATGCTTGTTTTAAATCATTTGTGTCACTTTTTGGTCCATTTAATTTCAGTTTAAAACATTTATTATGGTAAGTTTGCTGGCAATATCCAATTTTACACACATTTGTCACTTGCTAAGTGTTCATTTGTGATTTTGTGCACTGGTATAAACAATAATACAGCCATTGCACACCAATTTGTAACTTTGTGTTTTTTTTTTCTTTTTGTTTTTTTTACACAGAAATCATTTTTCTGTGAGTCCAACCATCTTGAAACTAACGTGGTGACTGTGTGTGCAGGTACGTGACCAGGTAAATTTATTTCATATGATATGTTTGTGTATTATAATTCTTAGTTTAGCATCAGTTTGACACAAACTGTCCTCTGCAGTAAACATGAATCAGATCTCCAGCATATGCTGGTGGTTTACCGTCTGACATGGTGCTAAAGGAAGAACACACGCTTGTCTCTGTAGTGGGCTTCCTGTAGCGTGTGCTCCTCTCATCCATTGCAGCACTATCTGAGATTCCTGTCTTATATCCTGTTGGACATGAAAGGCGGCGGGACGGGACCGCTGAGCTCCGAGAGACGAGAGAAATCCCATGAGTCTTGTGGGCAGATGGAACGGGAGCGCCTTGAAGGACGGGAATGTCGCCGGCAAGAAAGAGATCATTCTCTCCAGATGAAACGAACATGTGAGGATGAGAGAGATCTTTGTGATCTGCACACGTGTGACAGGCTCAAAGTAACTGCACAAACATGTCCAGTAGTGATTCCAACGTGTTTGTGGTGAAGAACATGAAAAATGATGGTGGCTGTGCTTTAGCATATAATTTAGTGCATACAACTTTTTTTTTTTTGATCAATGCTGAAATCCATAGAGTAGAAATTATTCAAAAGTTTGGGGTCAGTAAGATTTTTAAATGTTTTTGAAAGAAGTCTCTTATGCTCAGCAAGGCTGCATGTAGGCCTATTTGATCAAAAATACAGTAATATTGTGAAATATTATTACAGTTTAAAATAGCTGTTTTCTATTTGAATACATTTTAAAATGTAATTTATTCCTGTGATGCAAATCTGAATTTTCAGCAGCCATACCCATACAGCAAAAATATAGATTTTAAAATATATTTATTTTAAAATATACAACAAAAAAGTTTTTAAAAAAATTATATAAAATGTTTCAATATATATGTGTGTGTGTGTGTGTGTGTGTGTGTGTGTGTGTCTGACCCTGGAGCACAAAAGCAGTCTTAAGTCGCTGGGGTATATTTGTAGCAATAGCCAAAAATACATTGTATGGGTCAAAATTAACGATTTTCCTTTTATGCCAAAAATCATTAGGATATTAAGTAAAGATCATGTTCCATGAAGATATTTTGTAAATGTCCTACCGTAAATATATCAAAACTTAATTTTTGATTAGTAATATGCATTGCTAAGAACTTCATTTGAACAACTTTAAAGATGATTTTATCAATATTTTGATTATTTTGCATCCTCAGATTCCAGATTTTCAAATAGTTGTATCTCAGCCAAATATTGTCCTATCCTAACAAACCATACATCAGTGGAAAGCTTATTTATTCAGTATTATTCAGCTTATGTATAAATCTCAATTTCGAGAAATTGACCGTTATGATAATTGCCCAGGGTCACATATATATCACATATAGATATAGATATATATATATCCACATTCACATTTGCATTTAGCCTAAATGTAGGCTATTGTAACATTGGAAATGTATTTTCTTGCCACTGAAACACATTTTAAAATATGTTTTGGTATGTGAAGTTTCAAACTATTTTCAAATCCAGAGAAACTTTTTTGTTGTATGGGTTACTCCTGTCTTCAGTGTCACATGATCCTTCAGAAATCATTCTAATATGCTGATCTGCTGCTCAAGAAACATTTCTCATGCTGAAAACAGTTGTGCTGCCATGATTTATCTTCTGTTGTAGAATCAATGATACTTTATTTTCAGGATTCTTTGATAGAATAACAGAAAGTTTTTAATAGCATTTATTTGAAATGGAAATCTTTTGCAACATCATAAATGTCTTTACTGTCACTTTTGATCAATTTAAAGCCATGTCTGTGTGATGTTCTGCTCTGTAGATATGGCTGTCTGTAGCAGTTTTATCACTCATTTTTATCGCCTGCCAGGTGAAAATCAGCCTTGCTGATATTTCGATCTATCACTCGCACTAAAGTGTGAAGTGTGAGTTAGTCTGATTTACCGCTGATTGTGCGATCACCCTGTGTGATGTACATTTGCCAACACAGGAAAAACATTGGAAACATGTGCAACTACCTGCATCTTTGCAAAACTCCAAAAGTGTACCTGTACATACAATTCACTTCAGTCTCAAAATTGGTAATAAAAACCAACAACTTTTATTCCTGTTCACACAAATTATAATTAATGGGCAAATTATCTATGAATCTGGGATTTTTTTTTTTTTTTTTTTTGCAGTTTCTTGCACAATACTATGCTATGAGCTCAAAGTGTTTTCCATAGTGCATGATTTATAAATGAATACATTTTGATGCTCCATATGTATGGATTTTAGTAAACTTGCTCAGTAGTGCACCTGATACACTGTCTGCACTTGCGATGCAAAGCACTCGAGTAGCTCTCCTGAGAAACATGAGTCACGACACTCAAGAAAACAGCTCACAACCATTCAGTGACCCTTTTTTTAAAGTTTAGGGTCAGGTTTAGTGTAGTTGCTATGCTATTTTGAAACATGACAGAATATTATTATTTTAAACCCATTTCTGAACTGCTGCAATATGTAGTAAAATGTTGGCAAATTCACATTTATCTGTTTCGGATAAAACTGAATGTGCTTATATATATTCTGTCAATATGGGGTGCTGTGTGTACATTAATGAGGAAAAAAAATTAACTTAAATGATTTTAGCAAATGGCTGCAATATAACAAAGAGTGAAAAATTTAAGGGGGTCTGAATACTTTCCGTACCCACTGTATATATATAGTACTGTGCAAAAGTCTCCGGCCACTAGTATTTTCACCAGCTAATAAATGTTAGTTAAAAAGTTAGTAATTTCTGTTTTTGTTGCTGTATTTTTTTTTTTTTTTGCTGTAGTGTGTTGCTGTATATTTTTTGCTGTAGTGTGTCAGAGGGAAATATCAGTTTACATTTTGCCATTAATTGTAATAATCCAGTAAGATTTTTGTCTGACAGCAGCCAGTGCTGCACACAGAGACCTGATCTGATCATCATCAGTCTGTCTGAGATTACATGAAGAAACAGAACAAACTGAGACAGACTCAATCCAGAAGAACTGTGGCGACGTCTCCAAGATGCTTCAAGAAACCTCACAGTGTAAAAAATCAAAGATTATTGGGGAACATTTTGCAAGAAAATAGTACTTAAGTCATTCTACTTCAAAATTTCACATTTAATTCAGTGTTACTTGCCATTTCTTTGTAATTATTTGTGAAGCTTACTAGCAATATCGGAGTGAAAATTGTCTACACTCTTACTAAATAAATTTTTTCTAAGTTGTAAATAAAACCGATTATTGGAGTATGTTTTAAATAAAAAATACTTCCTCAGTCATTCTACTTCAAAATTTCATGAGTGAAAATTGTTCATTCTTTCTTTATAATTATTTATTAAATTCACTAGCAATTTCTGAGTGAAAACTGTTAAAAGTAAATCCTACACCATTTTTGTTTTTTTTCAGTGTAGCGTCACTCACTGGACATTTCAATTTGAAACTGTTACAGTGCAATATAATTTTTTTTAGGAATGTTGCCACAGGCACATTTCATTCACATTTACATCCATGCATCTTGCAGACACTTTTATCCAAAGCAACTTCCATTGCATTCAAGGTTTACGTTTTATCAGCTCATGCGTTCTTGGGAATCGAACCCGATTGCTAGCGCCACGCTCTGCTATATCAGCCACAGCCAGGGTTTGTATTTACAGGTTAAGTTGCATTATAATGGTCAATAATCAATGTTATTCTCTTTCACACAGGTCTGGAGCAGGCAGGAGCCAGGAAATGAAGAGGCTGGAGAGGCCGAGCAACATCACTGACCATGTAATTATCCACTCATGTCCCTCCGATGGCAGGCGCCACGGCTCCCTGACATCTCCTCACCCGCCTTGTCCAGTCTCATTTTCGAGTGAGAGGGCCACCCGTGGACGCGACATCTCTCTGTCTGCACGTCTCATTAGAAACAGCTTGGCTGTGGGGCTGACAGCACTAATCGAGCGAGCGCGACAGGAACCGGCCAATCTCGCAGACTGTCTCTCTCCTGGCCGAGATCTGCCCTGCTCGTGAACCGCCCCATTCGCTGGCCACACCAGAAGAGCCTCTGTCCGCAAACTAAGTGCAGTTTAATGGGTTTTTTGCGATGTGAATGCATCCGTGGACATTTGAAAGGAAGGATTCGGCCAAAAATGAACGCTGGGCCATTATTTACTCACCCTCATGAGGTCTGAACCTGTACACTTTACTTTGGAACAAAAAAAGTGTTTTGCAGCTCACCAAGCTACATAAACGTGAAGACATTACAGTCGTTTTTATGAATAATCACCACTTTCTACACTCTAAAGTAGCTACTTTAAAGTATACCGTGGTATTATCACGTCTAAAAATCCCAAGCAGATGTTTAACTAATGAATATGTACATGTTTAGGAAAAGTGAACAAGGGGTTGTGTAAAACAAAAGGATTTGTTTGTTTGTTTGTTTGTTTGTTTACAATATTTTGTTTATTAACATAACAACATTACCACGATATTATGACTTTTCTGTGCTTTTTTATTTTAATTATTTTATTCTGTTTATTATTTTTACTATTTTATTATTATTACTATAGTTTAAATATCAGAAGTTATAGATACAAAAAAATTATTTCAATTATTTAAAATGTTCATTATTATTTTATTTTATTTACTTACAGCAGTATTATTAAGTTATCATAAATACTACCACAGTATTGCATGACTATGTCAATATCGTGGTACTTTTCTGTACTTAATTTTATTAGACTATTTTAGTAAGATTTTATTTAGATTTTTTATTTAATTTTATATAGTTTTTATTTTATTTTAACTTACATTATTTATTTGTATGATTTATGTCCTTCAAATCAAAGATTAAATTTTAACTGATACATATGCACATTCATTATTACTGTCTTTATTTTATTAATTTACAGTAATATTATTTTCATAAATGCTACCACAGTATTGCATGACTGACAATATCATGGTCGTTTTGTGTACTTCATTTTATTAGACTATTTTATAGTTTATAGGATAGAAAAAGAAAAAGAAATTTTATTAGAATTGTTTTTTTTACTTTATTTTTCATTTACCGTAATTATTTTATTTAATTTACTTTTAACTTAATGTTACTTATTTTATTAGGATTGTGATTTTTTTTTTTTTTTCATTTTAGGTACTAACTGCCAGGTTCACAAGAAAAAAAATTATTAAAGCATTTAATTAATTAAAGCAAGGTTTGCATCAGCATTTGATGGCCAGGCATGATCTCTGTTGGCCTCTAACTTATGGTTACATGCAGCAGATCTAATGTTAGCTTTGGCCCTTCTTGTGTACTCGGATCTAACTGTACTCATACTCATCAAAGCTTTAGCGAGTGATTTTCTGCCATCAAACAGAAAAGGAGGTCAGTTGCGCAGCCTGCAGCTGTGTAGATTAACAGACGTTATGAAGAGAAGCTCAGGAGAATACGAGATCTCCCCTCCATCACGCTGAGCTTTCAGATGGCCTTGTGCTGTTTCAAAACAAAGACATTGAGTTAAACCCTCACGCTCTTATTTTAGGCTTTGTTTGTCCTTGAAGGTTTGCTATTAAGAGTCGGCTGATGCGTTTGATCTGTATGGTAAACAAGCTCATCGCTCTTATTGTTCATCCTTAACAATGCATGTCTTAAAACAAGTCACATGATCAAGTCTTAAAAAATGAATTAATGAATTACATCCTCTGATTGCTGTAGATACAGAGCGAGCTGTGAAATCCCGTCATGAATATTTATGAAGACGTGACCCGGGGCAGGATGTAGGCCGAGTGCTATCCCAGCATGCCCTGCTGTGAGGGAAGCGGATCAGATCGTCTTCATTCCGTAAGTGCACTTCACTGACAGCACAGCGATTCATTTGACTGTTTATGACTGATGCTGGAACTGTGTTTGCTCTCTGTAGACCCTTAAAGGTACAGTGAGGGTGTCAAATGCAATATGGCACTTTGATATACAGACCACATGTGTTCACTACATTCAGTAGCATGTCATATAGGACTCCAAGGTACTTCAGAGAATACCATGGTATTAACATGTCTACAAACACCACAAGCTTGTTTTAACTGATGCATATGCACATGTTTGGGAACTTCTACAGATGAAGTACAGAAAAAGAGGGATTTCATTTTATATTGTATTTAAAATATTATTCTTTTGTTTATTTTATTAACTTTTTGATTTTTGATTAAGTCTTAAATATACCACAATATTATGACTGTCAATATCATGGCACTTTATATTATTGCTGTTGTATAAATATTAAAATAAGAAATATAAGAAATGTAATAAAATATTATCTATATACATTTTTTTGTAATTGTATTTTATTTTATTCTAATCCAAATATCTGATATCTGAAAAAAATAAAGTATTTTATTAACTTGCAGCATTATATTTAAGGTAAGGATAAATATGCGCACAGTATTAAGACTTATGAATGGGGTATGTATATATAATTTTATTATTTTTATGTTATTTTAAATATTTATTATTATTTTGTTTTTATCATTAGCATTATTATAAGTTATGAAAAAACACTACCACAATTTTACTACTTTATATTAGTGCTGTCAAACGATTAATCGCGATTAATCGCATACAAAATAAAAGTTTTTGTTTGTATTATATATGTGTGTGTACTGTGTATATTTATTATGTATATATAAATACCCACACATACAGTATATATTTAGAAAATATTTACATATATTTCCATGTCTATATTTATATTCATATAATTTATATTATAAATAAATATATTTAATATATAAACATAACATATTTTTCTGAAATATATACATGCATTTGTGTGTATTTATATATACATAATAAATATACACAGTACACATACATATATTATGTAAACGAAAACTTATTTTGGATGCGATTAATCGCGATTAATCGTTTGACAGCATTACTTTATATATATATATATATATATGAAAGATTTTCTGCTGAAAATGTGAGTCTTGCTTGTCTTTGCAGAACTCACAGTCATGTTGCTAGGGTGTTGCTATGCTGTTGCTAAGGCTTCTTAAAAAGGCATCCCTCTTTGAGTCTCATTGATCTCTATGGCTTCAATCCCTTCTTCGATGCACATCTGTGGGATTTTTTTTCTTTCACCTGTTTTATCATCAGCAGGTGCAAATTGTAAGTCTAAACGATGAAATAACACCATTCGGATTTCATAAATGATTCTATTGTGTGCATATGCGTCATTTCCAGTAAAGCAGCTTGCTGTTCATCGCTCGTTTAGACTCCTAATATCACTCGTCCTCACAGCCGCCTGCCTTTCACTCACTCTCGTCTCGTCTCGTATCGAGTCCGATCGCACTATTAACAACAGTCCCACGCCTTAAATGAAACACCAGGCTCTGCTCGATGTAGTTTTACGGATCCGCATTTCCATGCTAACCGTGTTCCGCGCGTCTCCAGAGTTCGTTACCGCGGCCTGTGAACATGCAGGAGGGAAACTATTATCTTTAGTCGGTGTGAGAGTGTGGCGCTCGAGAGCCACTCCAGTCCGCCGCCTTCATTTTCCCAGTCAGCAGGTGTCCTTGCAGGGTTATAATAGGCCTTACAAGTGTAATTAACACATGGGAAGGCGCGCGGGAGGAAGCGCGCTTATTCTTCTCTTGAGCTTCTCCTCGCTTTTCTGGATGTCACTCTTTCTCCTCGACGCGAACACACATACAAACGTCCCCCTCGCACCTCCTCTCTCACTCTTGCTCTCTTTCACACGCGCTTTGTTCTCCTCTTTCGCCCGTTTCCATCTCCCACCTCTTTCTCTCCCACTCGCTCCTTCTCTTATCGATGTCTTTTGCGTTTCTCTTGATCTCTTGTTCTCGACCTCGCTCGCTTTTCCAGGAGCTGTAAAATGGTGCCTGGTCCGCGTCGACGCTTCCAAGAACTGGGAAAGACAATGGAGAGACAGCCTTAAAAAAGACACGAAATGTGCAAGAGTAAACAGGAAAGGCCTGGTTGCATTAGGGAAATAATGATTGGGTCGAATCTGGTGTAAAAGGCACCTGTTAAGAAAGATGTGTTAAGATGCCTTGATTATGAGGCACCCATGCTTTACTGACAAGGCAATCCCAGAATGCATTGTGGCAAGGGTCAGGAAAAAAATGTCTCCAATATGGAGTAGTGAGAAATATTTACTTATAGTATAAGTAAGGGATAATGTACATCCAGCCGGTTGTTATCTCAGAATAAACCCTGACAGTTCGCATCGGGGTCTTGTATCAGCCTGAAGGGGTTTATTCTGAGATGATAACCAGCTGGATGTACATTATCCCACGCAAAGCTTCTGTGAAGACAGCAGTTGCGAGCAAGCGGCAAATTCAAACTAGACGGACATTTAAGGGAAACGGTGCAGTCAAACCACTTATTACACAACATTTCACCACAAAAATAATTAAGGCAATAAAAGAATTTAGACATAAATGTTTTAAAACCTTACCAGTTTGTTAGTTCTCTTATAATCCATTACAGCGTACAAAACAATCGTAGCAAAATGGCAGCACCTGCGTTTGTATGAAACGAGAGAGTGTGTCTGCGATACCAGGATGACATAATTAAATAATTGTACACCATTTTGAATCGAGTTTTAATATTTTATTAGCTAAACAAACGCAAAGCTTCCACCAAGAAAAAATAGTTCAAGCAAGAGTACAGCGCCGACTGCTGTTACCCGGATGAGCCTGTGTTATTAGCTTTTACCGGGTGTTATCGACGGATAGCATACCTCGGAATGTCGCGACTGACCAATCAGAATCAAGTATTCCACAGAGCCGTGTAATAATTGTTTAATTCTATACTGAGAAATAAGGATTAAATATTATCAGATTTGTTATCAGGTTGATCAATTATTTTCAGATTTTTAATCAGATTTAAATATTATTTAAAGTTTTTAGGACATACATGGTTCTTCAAGCATTTTTGAGTTTCAAAAGTTATTTATTTATTTTATTTTATTTATTTTATTTTTTTGACAGGCATGACTAGAAATGAGTAGGCTATTTATTATAGTATAGGCCTACTTTTATTTCATTATACTGAGAAATGCTGATAAAATATTATCAGATTTGTAATCAGATTAATCAAATTTTATAAGATTTAAATATTATTAAAATATATTTAGAATATTATTTAAATCTGGGGGGAAATACTCCGTTTGTGTTTCTTCAAGCATTTGTGAGTTTCAAAGGTGTTTTGTTTTTTGTTTTTGTTTTGTTTTTTTGTTTTTGATAGACAGGCATTCTAGTAGTGAGTGTTTATTAGTATAATTTTATTTAATTCTGTACTGAGAAATATTGATAAAATATTATAAGATTTTAAATCTGATTTAAATGTTATTTAAATTGGAATAAAAATACAGATTTTACATGCATGTTTGTTTCAAAAGTGATTTTATTTATTTATTTAATTTTTTATTTAATTTTATTTTTTAGACAGGCAGACTAGTAGTGAGTGTTGTTTATTATAGTATAATTTTATTTAATTCTGTACAGAGAAATATTTCTTCAAGTTTTAATTCAATTCAAGTTTATTTGTATAGCGCTTTTCGCGATACAAATTGTTGCAAAGCACCTTTACAGAAAAAAAATATATTTTTTTTTATTATATATCAAATCAAATAATTTTTTGTAAAACTGTTTTTATTTTTTGTAATTAAACTGCAATTTTGTAAAACTGGCTCTGTTCTAAAATCCACTGACTTAAAGTCTATCTTCAGAAACCAACTTCATTTAGGCCTTATTCTAAGGCATTCAGTGAAAAAAAAAATCTTCATAATTCATTTACTTTGCATTCAACACTGAAAAATGTTGACAATACACACCCGCTATGTTTGCTATGGGTGTTTATTCTTTTAAGAGTATCATAAACGTAAAATATGCTAATGTTAAACTCAACTGGAATCAATCATGACTCGATTCTACCTTCCATTTCACTTGTAACTTGTAGAGTGTTTAAACTCACTCATTTATGAGGTTCCATTTGAGTTAGTATGGCGTCTTAGAAGGCAGCTGTCTATGTAGGCCGCTCGCCGGGTTTTGGAGCGGAGC
Source organism: Sinocyclocheilus rhinocerous (assembly GCF_001515625.1). Taxonomy (NCBI): domain Eukaryota; kingdom Metazoa; phylum Chordata; class Actinopteri; order Cypriniformes; family Cyprinidae; genus Sinocyclocheilus; species Sinocyclocheilus rhinocerous. The sequence continues at coordinate 458,057 of NW_015641045.1, read as the reverse complement.
TCATGTAAAGAACCTCCCGCTGAGAAAAGCAGCGACCGTCTGACAGAGCCCCTCTCGCAAAACCTGTAATTAACCGCCGATACATTAATTAAGAGTTAACGCGGAGAGAAAAGCTGTGGTCTAATTGAGGCCGACGTGGGTTGTAATTAGAGCTATAGTCACACATTGAGATTTTATGAATGAGTGACTTTGCCAGGTTTTGACGCCTTCTCGTTCTCGTGCAGCAGCCACTAGCTGTTATTAGCCCGCGTGGACGTGAAGGAGACAATATGTTGCCGGTCATTTTTTTTGTTCAATCCAAACAGCAGATTTTTTCTCCAGGCTTTCTCTGACTCTCTTTAATTAGGGGTATCCGACACGTGGGGGAAGGAGGAGGTGGAAGCTGGGAATCCAATTATTTCTCTCTTTTTTGCCCCAAACGTTTTTTTTTCTCTCTCTCTCTCTCTCTCTCTCTCTCTCTCTCTCTCTCCTCCACCCGTGTCTTGTGGGCTGGCGGGAGAGAAGGTGGATGAGCTGCAGAGATGTGCACAAGGACACACAGACTCAGACGTGATGTCCAGGTACAGGAGGCCGCAGCTTTCATCAGGTGTTTGCTTTGTTGTCTTCTTGCCAAGATGACAGGAATACACATTTGGAGAAGTGAATTCAGTATTTCCCATTTCAGGCCTTAGCAGTCTTGTTCGTTTGTTTATTGTGTCGGTTCAGTCACACAGTACAAATCATGTCACAGCTTCTTCAGTTTACACATAATTAGCACTTTAGAGTTTAACATTATTTTTTATGAAGTCTCTTCTGCTCACCGACGCTGCCTTTATTTGTTCAAAAATACAGTAAAAGACAGTAAAATAGTGAAATATTATTACAATTTCAAAGAACTCTTTTCTATTTGAATATATTGTAAAATGTAATTTATTTCTGTGATGAAAAGCTGAATTTTAGCAGGCATCACTTCAGTGTCACATCTGATATATGCAATGCAGATACGTATTTGCGAAGAAATAGATAGATAGATAGATAGATAGATAGATAGATAGAGAATGAACGATAGATAGACAGACAGACAGACAGACAGACAGACAGACAGACAGACAGACAGACAGACAGACAGACAGACAGACAGACAGACAGATAGATAGATAGATAGATAGATAGATAGATAGATATTTTTATTTTTCCTTAATAGTTGTTCTCTCACTTTCACTTCTTCTCAGTAAACCGAGTGCAATTCATATTATCAGATTACCTGTATTTTTTCACTTTATTAATTTATTAAGCCATTTATTATTATTTTCAATTTAATAAGTTTAATTAATTTGTTTATCTTGTTTTTATTTAAATGCTAGTTAATTTTTTTATTTTTAATCCATTTTATCTATCTATCTATCTATCTATCTATCAATATTGTGTTAATGTAAATATTAGTTTTTTAACTTTTTGTTTTTATTTGTATCCATATATATTTATTTATCTTGTTTTTATGTAAATATTAGTTTTATTTTTTTATTTTATCCATTATTTATTTATTTATTTATTCATTCATTCATTCATTCATTCATTCATTCATTCAGGTGTTTTTTAGTACCTTGATGTGGTCACTATAAACTACCATATGTAAAAGCTACATGAAAATTCTTTTTAAAAGTTGTCCTTTAATTTTAACATAAAAAAATACAGCCTACATGCTTTTTTATTTATTTAAATAGTAAAGTCTAATTTATGAATGAAATCGGGCGAGTTATTTTGCATTTAAAAAGAGTCAAAACATTTTATGCCAGACTATTTTTAAGAGTTTTATTTTAGGAAATTAATGAACAAAGTGCTTTATTTAGTTCACTCTCTGTGTCAGACCTGATTTGTTTCTCTTGTTTGTTTGTTTGTTTTTGTGTCTGTGATCTTGTGAATCTGCCTTCGGTTGTGTGTAAGTGAGAATCTCCAGAAGTAATTGGAGAAGGCTGGTGATCAGTGAAATTCAGGAAATTTAATTTTTATTTACCAAATTATCTCTCCAAACATAAACCCTAAAGTAATAGTCTCTATTCTAATGTTCTTCATCATATGCAGTAACTTGTATTTCAAGTACAATCCCATGCAACGTCCATCAGTCTGTGGGCCCAAGCCCTTCTGAAGTCAGATGGTTGCATTTTGTAAATAATTAAATAATGATGAAGATAAATCCCTCATGTTTCCTGAGTACAGATGGAGTGTAAGAGCAGAAGATGAGCATGTCTCTCACACCTCTGGTACGGGCCGGAGGTCAGCGGCTTCGGTGACGTGATTTACGAGCGTTTCCTCCTGACCGGACGTCCAGTAGCTGACGCTGATGCTGGCGTTCGCTCGTCTCCTCCACTCTACCTCTCATCAGCTCGTTCATCACCTCCTCAAGCACACCGCTTCACCCCGTCTGAAAGAGTCACTTCAAAGGCCTCACTGATCCGTGCATCCGCGGCCGGAGAGAAGACCTTCATCAGAGTCACAGTGCTGCATTGATCTTCAGGCAGGAGCTTCGCTTGTGTGTGATTGCAAACCTGAACATGCGCTGGAAGCTTCTGGGAGGCTTTAGGAAACCCAGCTGCTGGAAGGATCCATCACACTGTAAAAATTACCGTGAATTTAACGGTAAAAGACTGTAAAAATGCTACAGTAAAAGCCTGTTAAATGGTTAACGGTAAATTCTCCTACTATATACAGTGAAAAACGGTATTGGACATTACATGATTATACAGTATATTGTGCCCTATTTTTACAGATTTTTTTTAGAGTGCACACAAATCTGCTATGATCAATAAATCAGAGTTTTATCTATTTATTTATCTATTTTTTTATTCATTAGATTTTTATGTCTGAGATTTTTTTATTTAGCTATTTACTTTTTATTTATTAGATTTATATATATATATATAAATATTAGTTTTTAACTTTTTATTTAATTTTATCTAATTTTTTTGTTTTTTTTATTTAAGTATTAATTGATTATCTATTATTTGTTTAATTCACTATATTTTAAATAGTTTGACCATTCAGTTGGTGACGGTTCAATAGGAAGTCAATTGAAAGCATCCAGTCATCTCATACCATTGAAGTTATTACATTTATCAGTATATCTTGTAATAAATATTGGAGAAATTATTGTATCTAACTGTATTAATCTATACAGAGTGATAGTCAAAGTAAAAACAGCAAATGGGAGAAGCAGATGAACACAAAACAGGTGAAATATTTTTAAAAGGTCCATTCAGAATGATTCCTTGTAAAATGAAAAAAGTTATAGAACTTTTTTAGAAGTGCAACCTAAAAAATCTTTTGGTTTGTAACATTTTATTTCATTTACCTGTCTTTATTTATTTATTTGTATCTAATTATTAGTTGTTTATTTATCTATTTTTGTGTTTTATTTGTATATTTAGTTCTTTTTTTGTGAGTAAAAGCTACATGAGGATTCTTAAAAAAAAAGAATTGAGTTTCACAGAAAGAAATACAGCATACAGGTTTGGAATGACATGGGGTGAGTAAATATTCAGAAAATATTCCTTAATTTTTTTGTAAACTTGATGATTAAAGAGTTACTAGTAATAGAACAAAATCAAAATAAGATGTAGTTTGTTCCCAAGTGGTACAACAAACATTTACAGCTGCACATGACAGTGGAATGATATGATATATAAAGCGCTGGGTTTGTATTGAGGTGGATTTACATGAACACAGTGATATGCTGAGAGCACAAATGCTGGAGGAGATGATTCTGCTGAGCTCGTGTGCTCCTGGGCCAGAGTCAAGTCAAGCCTTGAGGGAAGACGGTCATTAGGCCAAAGGTCAAAGGCCTTCAGTGTCTTTCTGCCCAGTCATCAATCTCAGAATTCAGCTGATCCTACACAAGGGCTCGAGGATTGGCTGGATATCGTAGTCCAGTTCGCCACTGGAGGTATGATGGCCATTAAAAAAAAAACAGTGTTTTCTGATGCAATCATTTTTTGCAAGAACATACAAATTGCAAATGTTTAATCATACTGTACCGTAGATGTTTTGACACTTTTTTCTCTCTTCCCACAGTCTCTAGTGAAGAGCGACTGCCATTGAGAATGAATGTGAATGCAGACAGAGAATATCTCCAGGTATTGATGCTCCAGCTTTCTCTCTGTAATATTCCCATTCCCATCTTTTGTGATGTTGTGTGTGTTTGTGTTGCTTAACTGGATACATCAACTCGATTTTATTTTTATTTATTTTTAGTATTATTTGATTTTACGTTATTGTGTTTTTCCATTTACTGTGTTTTTGATGCTTTATTTTCAAATGTAATATTGAAATTTTTGTTCGATAACTGGATGAAAGAATTTGTTCATTTATTTTATCTTAGTTTATTTTATTTTGTTTTAGCTTGTCCTGTGGTTTTGGTGCTTTGTCGTCTTTAGTATTCCAATTTTATGTGTTCTAAAATTTTGATTTGATTTGATTTGATTTTTGTGTCTTTGATGCTTTGTTTTCAATTATGTTTGTATTCATGTTGACTAGTTGTATTACATGACTCTCACATTACTTCAGTTTCTATTTTTCTTCATAACAGTATATATGAAATGTTAATCTAACTGGATTAATTAACTTAATTGTAAATATTTTATTTAATTTTTTTACATTATGGTATTATGCTGTGTTTTGGTGCTTTGTTTTAACTTTATTATTTTGTATTATTTTCCTTACCTTAATGAACCAATTTGGTTTTTATTTTATTTTATTTTATTTTTGCTTGTGTTGTTTTTGGTGCTTTGTTTTCAAATTTACTATTATATTTTGTCCCTAAACTTGGATGAACCAACTTGTAAATGTATTTTATTTTATTTATTGTGTCTTTGCTTTGTCTTCAGTTGTATTTGTAATCATGTTGACTAGTTGTGGATCATGCTCTATACAAGTAAATGGTGGCTGATAAAAAGCAGTGTATTCGGATGCACCATTTATTTTTTTTTTTGCTAGAACATATGTAAACATAAACAATGTTTAATCGTGTTTTGCCATTTTTCCACAGCTTGGGATGCTCGCCAGCGAAGAGCTTGGCACTGTGATGAATGTGAACGCTGCCAGATTCCTCCAGGTATGACGCTCCATCGTCGTCTCTCGCACATGAACGCATGTTATAGATTCTCACACTTATACATCAACATTACACCCGCTAAAACGAGCCTCTTTTTCTTTCTTTCCAATTTTCATTATCTTAAAACCTTCCCGAGCTCACAGTCACACTACAAACACTCCCATAAAGCACTGCTCTAGCTCTTCAACAAATAATGGAGCGAGCGCATCCGAATCCAACCACCCCTCGCCCAAACCGTAATTTTGTTTGGCCATTTCAAGGCCACCAGTGACACTAATAGCCGTGCTTGTTTCCCCATGACTACTTTTAGGCGGTCAACACACTCCATCAGCTCTCTCTCAAGACTCCATTTGGACTTTCATCTTCAAAACCCATTTTTTCCTCCAATATCCACCTTATTTAGCCTCAGCGAGTGTGTTTCGTACCAACCAGGGTTGGATACTAGACGTCTCTGTCCATTAAATGCAGCCTAGCCTATGGCCTACTGACAGACATCAATGTAGGTTGAGAGTCTTTGGCTGCAGGTGAATATTTGTAGCTTTTGCCCCTCAGAAGGCTTCTTAATTATCAAAGGTTGGGAGAAGGCGTGAAGTGTCGGGAAGCCTGGCTAGCCAGCGTTGCTCTTTGATCAATCAGATGCTAGAGCGTTCGCTAAATTGTGACTGACACCGAGCTGCCTTTTGAGTTCATTTTTGTCGAAATAAACGCATTGTGCCTTTCGTTTACCTGGGTAAATACTGGAGAACGGAGCTGTTTGAAGTAAGCAAAAGATGTATGTCATTTCTGTCGACTTCCCGCTGCAATAGCCTCCTCATAAAAGGCTTTCTCGCTCACCCGAGGCCGGAGGAAAGAGCTTCCTAATCTTACCTGAAAGAAAAGGAATTTGAGCTGATTATGTGAAGTGCAGCAGGGTCAGCTGGATATGGCGGTTTGGTGTGTTATTATCTGAAATGCGCTCTCTCTGAGTTTCCCATCAGCACCTCCAGGAACGCACGCTGGACGACGCGTGGACGTGTTCATAGATGTTTAACTTCATCGAGTCGACTTAAAATGACAAAATCAAGCATCTTTGAGCACTTTTAAATCTGTCATTCAGGAACTTGTAAAATGTTTCTATATTTTTTTATGTTTTTATATTTTGGTTTTACTTTTTGATGCTTTGTTTTCAACTAAGTAGATTTATCAACTTGTAAATGTTCTTGTTTTGTTTTACTGTTATTTCATTTCATTTTATTTTAGCTTGTGCTGGTTTTGGTGGTTTTTCAACTTTAATACTGTAAATTGTATGTCTTTTTTTAAAGTTTTTGTGTTCCTTAACTAGATTTATTAACTTATAAATATTTTATTTTATTTTAGCTTGTGCTGTGATTTTTGTTGGTGCTTTGTTTTCAACTTTTGTATTCTAATTTCTGTGTTTTGATTGTTTTTTATTTCTTTTCATTTTAGATTGTGCTGTGGTTTTGAGCTTTTTAACTTAAGTATTATCATTTTTATGGGGTTTTTTTTAGGTTTGTGTGTCTGTTCCTTAACTGGATTTATTAACTTGTAAATATTTTATTTTATTTTTCTATTTTTAACATGTGCTGAAGTTTTGGTGCTTTGTTTTCAATTTTATTATTCAAATTTTTATGTTGTTGTTTTTTTTTTAATGTGTTTAAATGTGCTTAACTGGATTTATCTATTTGGAAATGTTCTATTCTATTCTATTCTATTCTATTTTTATTTTTATTTGATTAATTTTGCCAGAAAACTGTTTACATAATACAGCATATGAGTTTCAAAAAGATGTAATCATGTTTAATTACGAAAACTTTGTTTTAAAATTAGTAATTGAATTAATTTGTGGCTGATTCACTATGACTTAATTATCAAATAAGAATTTACTGTCACATATGCATTTAAGAATTGTTTTAAATTGTAACTCTTCTAATCAAATGTGTGTTTAAAGGGACAGTTCGCTAAAAAAATTACTCACCCTCATGTTGTTCCAGACCTGTATAAATTCATTTTTTCTGCTGAACACAAAAGAAGATATTTTGAAGAATGTTGGTAACCAAACAGTTTCTGGTCCCCACGGTCTTCCATAGTATTTTTTCCATACTATGGAAATCAAAGGTGGCCAGCAACTGTTTAAGTACCCTTACTCTTCAAAATATATTTTTGGGCGAACTATCACTTTAACTCTCCTTCTAAAGAAGCATTAACACGTCCATGGCACTAAAACTCTCTGTGTGTTTGCTCTGTTAGTTGTGTACAAGTTGATTAGTTGTGGATCATATAAAATCAGTTTCTCTTGTTCTATATCCATAGAGACAACAGAAGGAAAATTCCACAAGTGGCATCCCAGTGCAGCTGCTGTGTGTAGTAACCTGTAAAACATACTGTACAGTATATGAATATCTGCACTTCTTTATTTCTGTCTGAAAACAGTCACACAATCCAGTTCTGAGGTCTGGCTCATCGCCTGATGGCTTGCAGGACCCCAGAAGCGCACACATATGGGACGGATAAAGAGGGTGTTTCTTGTGGTGTGTGCTGATGTTGACACCTCTGATGTCTGCTGGTGTAAAGTTGCTGCTGAACGGCGGATCTTCATGCTCTTCTCCTCCTGCTCTTCCTGTAGGCCTCGCAGGTATGCAGAGCTCAGCTGCTTCCAGGCCTCTCTTCTGACCTTTCCCAACGTGCACATGGGCTTTTATTTACTTTCAACCGCAGACTGATCATGCATGCTTCTCAGAGACGAAAGGTTTGGCTGTTTGAGAAATTAGAGCGCTGCAGATGCTCTAGTCTTATCTAAAATAGGAATGCATGCTTTATCTTTAAAACAACAATTATCCCGCAAAGGTGTTTAAATACGAGACCATCAGCATAACATTTTCCAACTTATTCTGGTCAAGAACTGCCCACTTAAGACAGGAAAGGACCATCTGATTGACGTAAAATGACCAGTCACTGCCAGTCATGTGGGGGCGGGTGAACAGAAAATTCTTTTATATTTAAATATATTTAAATTATTAATTAAATTAGATTTAAATTAGATTTTGCGGTAAGAATTTAATTTAATTTAATTTAATTTAATTTAATTTAATTTAATTTAATTTAATTTAATTTAGCCAGAAACAGCTTATATAATACATTATTATCATTATTTTTATTCATTTTTATTTTATATATGTTTTTAATTAATTTGTGGCTGTTTCAGTTAAATGTCCAATAAGACTGTAATGGCAAATATCCATTAATTAATTTTTAAATTGTAACTTATCAAATGTGACTTTTCTTTTTTTTTCATATTTTTTTTAACCAGAAAACAGATTACATAATACAGCATGGGGGACTCAAAAATGTTTTTTAAATCCTAGTACATTACAAAAACTTTTATTATTATTTTTATTAATTCAATTCATTTGTATCTCTTTAACTATGACTTCCAATAATCCAATAATATCCAATTTATCCAATAATAAATCTTAAGAATGTATTATTATTAAGAATTATTATTAATATTATTTCTGTTTTTGTGCTTTTGATGCTTTGTACGTTTTATTTGTAACCTAATATGTTTCATTTTAGTTTAGTTTAGTTTTATAACCAGAAAAACGTTTGCATAATACAGCATAGGGGATTCCAAAAAAAAAGTCATCATGGTACATTTATATTACTTTTTTATAATTATTATTATTAATTCCTTTAATTTGTGGCTATTTCACTATGACCTAAATATCCAACAAGAATGATTATTATTAGGAATTTTTAAAGAATTATTAAGAATTTTTTTTTAACTTTTATTTTATTTTATTTTAGCCTAGTGTTTTTTTTTTAACTTCCCAAAAACATACCGTCATACTGTAACTCAGAGGCCTTGCTACTTCTGCAAGACGACAATTTAAGAAGCTACAGCACGGCCAGTGCCAGATGCTTCCTAAAAAAGCCGTTGTATTGTCCCTTCAGCTCCACGACAGACCCTGAGGAAACATTATGATAAGCTCAAGTTTCTATTAATATCATAAAAGGATCCGGTTCAGGTCCTGCGCTGCAAATGTCAGGGTGGGGCTTTTTCTTATTCATATATTCATCCATATGCTTCCTGCGGTTCTTCAGGGATTTACATGTTTTTGGAGAGCCGTTCCTGTGGGCCCCTTAAGCTTTAGGGCCCCAACTGTAGGGAAGTCAAAGCAAGGAGTTCGAGAGGGACAATGAATGCATTTACATTAAGAACGGACTGCGTTGAACGGCATCTCACGGGACTTTGTACTTGTTTACGACATGTAGATGGGTTATTTTGTAAAAGAATGACCTTCTAAGCTCTTTTCCTGCTTCCCATCTGTCCTCATTTTCCTCATTCTTGTTGTCTTTGTCTCTGCGGTCCATGTGACGGTGTAGTTTCAGGTTTAGTTTTAGTTAACTATAATAACCCTGGTGTGTGTGTGTGTGTGTGTGTGTGTGTTTGTGTGTGTTTATATATATATAACTTTTATTTTTAAATACATGAATCAACAGGTGTGCTTTAACTTAAATTCTACCAATGCTGCACATGGTAAACATATCAGAACTGCAGCAGTCATGTGCTGAAGTCCCCGTATGGTAAATGATTTAGGGGCCCTTGGCTGACTCACAGTCTGCGTAATGAAGGCGAGCTGAGAGCCAGCAGGCCTGTCCCGAGTGCTGTAATGCTAATACTCTAATCTGCAGCCATTAGAGAGCAGCAGGGCCGGCCAGTTTCCTTTACGAGCAGGTGGACAGACAGGCTGCGGCCGCGGTTAAACAGCCACATCATGACGGTAATGAGGAAGTTAAAAAGCCACTTTACCTGCAGCGTCCAGGTGGCAGCAACCTGTTTACCGCGGGAACACAAGCTGCAATCAGCAACTGGAAAATAAATCAAGTAGATATTTTTTTTAATTTAGCTGATAGGTGAACTTATTATGCATTAAAATAATATGTACATATATAAACATAAATCTCAAAACTGTTTTCTGGCTAAAAATAATAATAATAAAAAATAAAAAACTAAATTAAAATTAAATATGATTCAGCCAGTTGATGTTTAATGTCAGTTCTAATGCTTAAAATAAAATAAAATAAAATTAAATTAAATTAAATTAAATTAAATTAAATTAAATTAAATTAAATTAAATTAAATTAAATTAAATTAAATAAATCTAAAATAAAAAATATGTACAGGTTAGAATGACAGCTAGATTGACACAAACACACTCAAACTCACACACAGTAATGTGATGCGGATATCTGTGTTTAGAGGTCATGCGCTCGAATGATGCCTGACAGTGACGCATGAGAAATGATGCGTTGCCGTGTCCCATCATGCCCTCTGTCTGTAGCGGCCAATTCAGTTCACCATCTCCCTTCAGATTTAAACTCCTCTGAAGTTTCATTCTGAATCCTGAGAGTGTTGCATTAGTGTTTGTTCTGTTAGTGTGAATACAGCACTGTAATCTTTTTACCTCATTTGTTTTAGAGTAAAGTTTGGTTTTCCCTGTTGAAATAACATGTTTTCCCCCTGTAGCAATCTGTATGTGTCTGGCTTAAGGAACAATCAGTAGACATGCAAATCCTGACATGGGAGATTCACTACGACATAAACGGCATATATTACCATAACATGACATGTGCATTTTAAATAGATCAAATTAATATGTCCTTGCTGTCACTCCTATTGAATATTTCTATACCTCCAGCTCAGGGTCTGTCAAACAATCAAAGAGCTAAAAGAGCCTCATTTAAATTTCCTGCATATACGGTTGTGAAGCATATCTTTCATTAAGAGATCAGATGTGATCGGGTGTTTTTGGTAATTAAAGAGTGCATATATTCATATAGGGCATCATATAAGTGCATTAAGTGACTCATCTCTGTGAGTTTGTGCCCGCAGGCCGTGTCCTGCTGTCCTGTATCCGATCGGCCTGTTGGGTCACGGATGAGTGAGCTGCCCTGCTCTTCTGCGCTTTCTGGTTGCCGGTTGTTTTTGATGCCCTCGGGGCGCCATAGCAGTGAGGACATATAAACCAAGAGGACAGGAGAAAATCAAGTCCTTTTACCACGGTTTAGTAGTGTTTTATGCATGATTTGGAGCAGCAACAGCAGTATGATAAAAGACATCAAAGTTCAATAAATAGTTAAATACATTAATCAGAATACATATTTTTGTCTCAAGTAATATAGCCTAGAGCCTCATTTAAGCGCTCATGATCTGTCTCCTGTGAGATACGATAGCCGAGTGTGAGCAAACTGAAGGCTTCTGTATGATTGTGTTTGCAGCAATATAATAACTTAATAATGCATGGAAAACTGTCAGATTTTGATTTTGTAGTTGAAATGTTTTTTATCAGCATATACTGCATTTGCATTGTATATAAATATAAAAAGTGCACAATGCATCATGTCATGAGCAAGATGAACTATTATCAGTGTGTGAATCTATATATATATATATATATGCCTATGAGATGACCATGATGTTAATAATTTATAATAATAATTTATAATAAAACTATATTTTTGTAAAACACTGTAAATGCCAACCTAATTTAACATCAATGTTATCTCATACAGTGTAATTATCTTATATAAGATAATAAGAAAATTACACTGTGTGAGATGACCATGATGTTAAATTAGGTTTTTTTAGCACAGGTGTGCATGTACAGTGGTCTACAAAAATATAGTTTTATTATAAATTATTGGCATGGGAATTAAGATGTATTTCTTGTAAAATCATGACTGAAAATGTTTAACCACCTTATTTTGCAATGCTGAAATAAGACATTTTCTGTCAATGTGCGAGACTTCCGATTCATTATCACAACTGGTAATGTGCAGTAATCTGTAAAACTATTTGCGCTACAAATCAGTGTGTTATACTATAATATATATATATATATATATATGTTTATGTGTGTGTGTGTGTATATATGATTAGAAATACAAGTTTGCAATATCAAGCGGCATAACGAGTTTTGTACATCTTAATAACTGAAGCGAATGACACCGGAAGTGTTGCACATTCAAGTTAAAACGGACGCTTCCGCTCTTACGTTAAAAACAAGGTGGATAGAAAGAGCCATAAAATGGCATCGGTAAATGCGTACATGAGGTACATGAGCCCAGACACCAGAGTGGCCTTTACCCCGTCACCCCACACTCCAACCCCCAGCTCACAGATCACTCTCTCCATACCCCTATTAATTGGCTGTCAAAAATGTGGCGAATTAACGGATTAACAACCCCAGTTTGTGAATCTTGAAGCTCTGGATGGAGATGAGGTAGACCCCCGCCCATGCCAGCCCACAACACTCACCCCTCCTTTGCTTCCTCATGCGGTATTGCCACAAATCTGTATCCAGGACATTTGAGGGGATTGTGTTTCATTAGTTTGATTTGAGCGGACAGCGCTAAGCTGCTGTGGGGCTCTGCGCTGACAGCTAATTACAGGAATCTGCCTCGTCTACTGATAGAGAACAATGGGCTGAGATGAGCCTCCTTCGCCAGGGGGAATGACTACATGGATCTTTATACATTTAATCTGTATCTGAATATGTGAAAAATAGTCAAATGCACCGCGTGCATACGGTAACGGACCTGTTTGTGAAGCAAAAATGGGCGGTTAAGTGAACTCACTTTTTTTCCCCAAGATAACACGTCAATTATGCAGCTCTCTTCATGTTTAACAAATGACAGACTAACAGTAAACTTCCACCGCCAACAACATCTCCGGTCATTTTAATGCTAATTCTATGAGCAGTACACTATAGAAGCTTATTCCCGCCACAGAATAAAAAATGTTTGATATAGATGATAGCTCACAATTCTGACGTTTAAATTCAGAATTGACAGATATAAACTTGCAATTCTGCGAGGAAAAAGTATGAATTGTGGAATATAAACTCACGGCTGCTTCTTGTTTCTGCCATGGACTTCTGCAAAACATTTAAATGTAATTGCAACTTTTTATCTCACAATTCTGACCTTGTTTCTCACAATTCTGAGTTTATATCTTACAACTTTTATATATCTTACTTTTTTCTTACTTTTTTCTAAATATATAAGTATACAAGTTAAATTTGCGAGATACAAATTTAGAATTGTGAGATATAGCTACATTTGCATTTCTGAGAAAGATTGCGAGATGTTGACTCGAAAATGCGAGATATAGGCCTAAACTCGCAATTCTGAGAAGAAAAGTAGCTACGAATTGTGAGATACTCACAATTGCAAAAAAAAAAGTTACAAATGAGTTTTGTTTCGGGCATTCAATAAAAAAGGTAATTGCATCTTTTTATCTCATAATTCTTTCACAATTCTGACTTTTTTCTAAATATAAAGATACATTTGCGAGATATAAACTCAGAATCGTGAAATATAGCTAAACTCACAATTCTGAGAAGAAACGTCGCTACGAACTGAGATACTCACAATTGCAAGAAAACAGTTACAAATGTGTTTTGTGTTTTCGTCATACAATAAAAAAGGTAATTGTTTTTTTTTTTTTTTTTTTTTTTTTTTGCAATTTCAAGTTTATATCTCACAATTCTGAGAAAGAATGTCCGAATGGCAATTCTGAGAAGTAGCTATGAATTGTACGATGCTCACACTTGTGTGGAAAAAGGTGTAATTGTATTTGTTGTTTCCGACTTTTTATCTCATAATTCTTTAACTCGTAAATTTTTCTCACAATTCCGAGTTTATGTCTCATAATTCTGACTTTTTTTTTCTAAATATAAAAATAAAATCAGAATTGTGAGATGTTAACTCGCTCTCACGAGATATAAACTTGCAATTGCCAGAGAAAAAGTCAGAATAGTGTTTTGTGTTCCCATCACATAATAATAATAATAATAATAATAATAATAATAATAATAAAGTAAATAATTATTTTTAAAAATTATAAATAAAAAATACTTTTTAATCTCACAATTTTTCTCGAATGCGAGTTAACCTACCACCAGACATAAACTAGGAATTCTGAAAGTCTGAATTGTGAGTTTAAATTTTGCCATTTACAGTTTATATCTGACAATTCTGACTTTTTTCTCACAATTCTGACTTTTTTTAAATTTTTTATAATAAAATACAATATAAATAAATAAATAAAAATTAAATTGTAAGATTGCAATAACCTATTTATTGGCAGAAATAAGCTTCCATAGTCCACTAAGCAGACAGTAAAAAATGTAGTAATGCTTGATCTGATTCCAGTGCATACACGTTTAAAGAAGCGGGCCACGTCCGTGAACGGCGCAACGGGCCGGCGAGGGTTAGAGAGGGGTGCAGTCCTGTCAAGCACACAAATCTCGTGCTTATAACGTGAAGATATTCCCCTTCAGCATCCCGGTGCCTTCCCTGTCCTCGTCTTCAGATAATTAACATTAAAACATGCCGCTCCATTCATGTGGACGCTTTCCCCCTTAAAAGAAAATTAAATAGATTAGCACAAACGTCAGTAAATCAAACGACACATTAAGCTCGCTACATTTGAAGCTGCCAGCGCGCGCATGTCAAAACAATCCAATTAGCTGCGTTTCCGTCCCTGACATATTCTTTTGTTGTTTTCCCTTTTTCATTCCTCTTCTTCTTCTTTTTTTTAAAGCTCACAACGTTTCAAACTAAACTTGCTCTGTGAAATATTTGCGTGCCGATTGCACCACAGCGCAGCGCTGTCACGCGGCATGCAACAATATTAATTCTACAAGCTGTCCCAAACTCCTACGTTTTTGACACACTTTTGCCAAGTTTTTTGTCTCCGGCTTCCAGGTAGCACATGTCTGAGCTGCCATCTGAATATCCTGACAGGCTGTCAGTGAACGGCAGAAAAAACCTCCCTGAGATGGAGACATTTCAACATTTCTTTGCATGTGGCCAAAAGCTCAGGTCAGTCCTCCTCCTCCTCATCTTCTCCTGCCTTTTTTAAGGTTTCATCATCAACTCCTCATGATTGAGAAGCCACTCGGCCCCCTCTCATGTCACGGCCGTCGTTAATGTCACTCTGTGTCAGGGTGACTAAGTCGTGCAAACCGTGGTGACCTGTTTGGTCTGAGCAAAGGGTCTGCTAGTCTGTTGGCCACGGGGTCAGCCGTGCCACGGCGATGCGTTTGAGTGACAGCTCGTGTGGGGGGATTGTTAGTGAGATTTTCCTGCATGGAGATGCCCTGTCATGGGCGGCATAGCACTGCCAGTGTCAGCCGGCCCTGCGGCGCCTTCGTTGGGACACTGGCTGACAGGTGAGCTGTGCAGTGGCTCCTTGGCCTCCTAATTGCAGCCCCTGGTCCTCCATCCTGTGGAGCGATAGGGTGGCGGAGGCCGACTCGTGCCCAACTGCCCTTCCCTGTGCCAGGGATCGGTAAGGTGACCGTTGCACCTCCCCGAAGCCAAGTCTGGACGTGCAATGATAATATGACATGAGGACCAGACACAAACATGGCAGGTGAATTTAATGGGCAAACGAGGGCTTGGACACTCATGAAAACGTGCATGCATGGAAATGTTGTGCACTTTGGCGGCTTTCTGTTGGCATGCATGCATGCATATATTTGACACACATTTGCCTTATGAGTATGAGGCTGAATATATATCTGTACACAATGCATGAGTTTATTACACTCGACTTATACATGTGCATGCATGAAAATGTGTACTTTGGCATCTTTCTATTGGCATGCATGCATGTATCTATTCGACACATTTTCCTTATGCATATGAGGCTGAATGGAATATAAAAGCAGCAAACTGTTTAATGTATATCTGTACACAATGCATGAGTTTAGTACACTATACAAAGTGCATTTAATCTGCATGCACTGGAAATGTACCTGTGCAAAAACGTGCTAGTGCATTCTTGGAAATATTGTGTACTTTGTCAGCATGCATAAATTTGACATATTTGCCTCAAGAGTATGAGGCTTAATGGAATATAAGAGCAGCAAACTATTTAATGTATATTTGTTTAGTTCAGTACACTAGACTTATACAAAGTGCATTTCATTTGCATGCATAGAAAATGTGCATGTGCAAAAACATGCATGTACATATATGCATGGAAATGTGCACTTTGGCAACTTTCTGTTCAAATGTATGCATATATTCAACACATTTGCTTTATAAGTAAGAGGCTGAATGGAATATAAAAGCAGCAAACTATTTCATGTATATCTGTACACAATGCATGAGTTCAGTACACTAGACTTATACAAAGTAAATTTAATGTGCATGCATGGAAATGTTCACTTTAGCAACTTTCTATTGGCATGCATGCATAATTTGCCTTATGAGGCTGAACAGAATAATAAAACGGCGTTTAATGTATGTACACGATGCACGAGTTTAATACACTAGACTTAAAGTGAATTAATTCATTCTCAAAGAAGCAATGATATTGTGTCTGTTTCAGATGTAAAACATGAGACCAGGTAGATTTACGTTTTACTGTTCAAGAGGCATATTTGTCAAAAGAGACTATTAATGAATTCCCCAGTGGGTTTTGCATGTAAATGAATGTCATATGAATATGTATGTTTCTAGAGAAGCAAAGAAATTATACTTCTTTTATCTGAAGCAAAAGACAATAGAGTGAAAGGAACTTTATTTGTCTTTTGCACAAGTAATGGTTTAGTGCTTTAAATTGCTTTTAATGCAAAAAATGACAGTAAGCATATTTCATGTGACGAGCTTTGAATCTATCAAGATATTTATGGCATTTATGAAACATTTGTCTTTATATTACAAATATACATCATCGAATACAGAATATTCCTGCTGTAAGAGGTTTGGACGTGGCATTTTACACAAGAAGCAGATCAGAAAAATGAAAATCAAAGGAACGTTGCATTGTAGTTTGTATGAATATTGACTATGATCAGTGGCACACTGACATACTAGTATTATTTATACAGGATGAAACTGTACAGAATTCAATACAAAACAACGCAATCTTTCATTTCCAGTGTGGCGAATGAACCAGAAGTGATATTAGACAGATTTTAGCATATCTATTATTTTGATGACCATCAAAAACCCATTTACATAAATTAAATATACAACATAGGCCTAACTATATTTATTTCCAAGATGATAACTGACATCACTCACATGCAAGGCCATATAGTCATGTGACAACAGTCTTAAAAATAGTGGTCGTTACTGCATCTATAAGGTCCCCAAATGGTTCTTCTATAAAATCACTGCAAAAGTCCCATTTGGAACTTTTATTTATTTTGTGTGCTATTTATACGCAGAAACTGACTGTAGCGTGCATATGATACGCACGTGTTTGACGTGCATATAATAGTAGTTCTGCGTGCATATGATAGATAGGCCTATGCACTTTGTTGGCGTGCATATGATACGCATTTTGGCGTACATATAATACGCACCTGCCCCACACTCCTAAACCTAACCAATGCGTATCTTATGCACGCCAAAGTCGATTTCTGCGTATAAATATTACGCCAAATTGAAACATAGAATAGAAAAGGTCGGGTTATGTATTCCATTGCGCACATAACCAGTGAGAATGCATTGCCTAATTTACTTAATAACTACAAATACTTCTGAATGTTGTCAAGCCAATTTAGAGGCAAATATCCTGGTGTGTGTGCATGTGTGTTACACAGGGTGCTATTTCCTGGCACTTCTCGGTGGCAGCTGTGCGGGGCTGGTGCTGGATCCTGGGGGCAGAAGCCTGCAGTGATCTCCGCTCTGTTTCTACAGCGGTCTCAGAGCTCTGCAGACAGAGACTCCTGGGAGATCACGAAGCCACACGCGCACAGATCTCGTGATGCACAACCACCCAGATCCAAGTTCGCATGTAGGCCCATATTCAGCACACGTTTCTCTGCAACGCGCGCACACGCTGCGCTCGAGAGTTTTAATTAGGCATGCTGGAAACACACAGCGCTCCTCTCGCGCTCAGATTTACTCATCTCGCAAACAGCCACACTCGGTCGCTCTCCGAGGGAAATGACACGTGCGCCACCTCGGAAATTTGAGGGAGCATCGGTGTGGCTGTCCTGGGCTGGAGAAACGGACGGGACAGAAGCCGTGCAGCTCGAGGAAGAAGCGAGATGCGCTTTTATCCACGGCCGTGTTTTGAACATCTCAAACTTCACATGCATTCATACCGACGACAGTGACGCCACACTGCCATCCAGCGGCCACGGGCGGTAGCACAGGCTAACAAGTATTGTATGTGATTTGGTGAGTATACTTTTAAAGGGTTAGTTCACCCAAAAGCCATTTTGGAGAGTATCCACTGAACGCAAACAGCATATGTTGTTCTGTGTCAGCCGCACCACACGGATACATTGTTTTCGTTCTAATCAAAGCACAAACAACGTAGAAAACAGGGCTTGGAACGACATGAGGGTGAGTAATTAATGACAGAATTTTAATTTTTGGGTGAACTATCCCTTTAAAATTAGCATATTTGCATAAAATAATATGAGGCCCAGTCAAAGCATATTTGCCACCTAATTTACACCATAGCCTATGGACCATTTGCACAGACGATGATAACGCATTTACACAGTAACATTGTAAATCTAGCAAAGTTTTATATACATCTTATTTTTTAACATATACTTTGTGTTTTATTACCTTGGCATTAAATTACAGAAAAATGTGGTGAGTGTTTCTAGTATAACGGCTGAGTGACATACAGCAAATTTGATATCTTTCTCACTTTTAATGCAATAAACATTGTTTTCCTCCTTTGGAAAGTCATAGAAATGTCATGTTTTTGTAGATTCCATTCAAAGCGGAAGTAGCCTGAGCTATTTTCTTTAAATGTGCAAGACTTCCGCTTCATTTGCCGCTATCAGTAAATAGCTAAGAATAACAACGTACATTAAAAGTGTGAGCCCGGTATCATGAATATGTGTATCAATAGCACAATTTGTATTTTTTTTAACATGCTATTTATATGCAGAAACTGACTTCGGCGTGCATATAATACGCAGTTTTTGCATGTATGTGATACGCACTTTGTTGGCGTGCATTAAATACGCATTTTGGTGTAAATATTATATGCACTTACCCCACACCCTAAACAACCTACCAATTGCATATGCACACCAAAGTCCATTTTTGCCAAATAGAAACAGAAAATCGTGCCATTGAAAACCACATTCATGAAATCGGGTTAGAATAAGGCACTGTTTTTGTACAGCGAAAATAACTCGAAGCTAATGACACCGGAAGTCTTGCACCACTTACAAATGGCCACGCCTGGTCTTACTTAAAACAAAGTCAGTTAAAGGTGACATATCATGAAAATCTGACTTTTCCATGTTTTAAGTGCTGTAATCAGGTCCCCGGTGTATCTACCAACCAAGGAAACGTGAAAAAGTTTAACCCAGTAACTTTGTTTTGGTAAGCCTTTTTCTGCAAGTGTCTGAGAAAACAAGCGCATCAGATTTCGCTCCCTTGGTGACGAGGCAAAGGGATCTCATTATAATATTACCGCCCCTTAATCTGTAAGTTTCCACCCACGGCGCCGTCATTTTGATTTCGCAAGCGACAACGGTGTACCAGCTCTAATGCCATGGCGAAAGTTTGAGCAAAACATGCTAACTGTTCTGTCTTTGGCTGCACAGAACACTATTTACAGTCCCAGCCTCAGAGGAGACAAGAGAGCAGTGGATTTATTGATTTATTTAATGTATATTGCTGCTGCCGCACAGATCTAAAATAAACATGCGATTTATTTCCCAGCTGTTTACCTTCACAGACATAACCGACTGTTTTTGTAACTCATGTGTTTTTAACGTAAACTTGTGTGAATGAGAACTTAGTTTAGTACTCACATGCTGTGACAGCCGCTTTCTGTCCGTGTGCACTCAGAAAACCGAAGTTTAAACTAACATGGTTTAAAACACCTGATTTCAGCGCGACAAACATGATAATCAGAACCAAAACAAATGTTTTTAGCAGATATGAGCTGTAAAGGC
>NW_015641045.1:373403-436857 GCF_001515625.1 Sinocyclocheilus rhinocerous | reverse complement strand
TGATAAACATGATAATCAGAACCAAAACAGATGTTTTTAGCAGGTCCGAGCTGTAATGGCGCAGCTCTATTCTAGAAAAGGGGGCGGAGAGCAGCAGCTTATTTGCATTTAAAGAGACAGGAACGAAAAACAGCGTGTTTCTGCTTCCACTCAAAATAGGCATTTTCAAAATGATACAATAAATGATCTGTGGGGTATTTTGAGCTGACACGTCACAGACACATTCTGGGGACACCAGAGACTTATATTACATAATGTAAAAAAGGGCATAATATGTCTCCTTTAGAGAGACATGAAAGTGCAATATTCAAACTTAAATTGTTATAATTCATGAACGCTTTTGAATACAGACCTACAATTGGTCTCTTTTTAAAGAGGACAATCTGCAGATTATTGCAGAATTTATAAGAATTAAAATTTCATTAAAAAGTGAAAGTATAATAAAGTTATAAAAGTTGAAATTTACTGTAAAGAAAATGTTCTGTACTATTTTAATTTTATTTTATATAAAATAAATATTTTACAAAATAGGTTTCAATCCAAAATTGCTATAAAATTAAAGTCATATGTCTACATAAGTTGTGTTCCAAATTTGAAGTTGATATAAAAAAAATTGAGGTTCCTATGCAATTTTGTTTAGGCGTTATACCACAAATAGCCACCGGATGCCATCCAAACTACATTCATTTTTTTATGCATTTTTCTGTCACAAATGTATCAGTTTCTCTCTCAATATTACTTCTATCACAAAATAGATCTTGAGACTCAGACCTTTCCAACGATATGTATTTTGTTAAGATTATGAAAAGTTTTGATTCTAAAAGACCGTAAAACATTTAGAATATGACACCTCCCACTAAGGGGGAGGAGCTCACTAAAAGAATTCAAAGTATGATTTCTATGGTAAAGCAATGTCCCATTTCATTTTTAAGCTTTCAAATGATTTATCATTTATGATGATTACTAAAACATGTGCTAGGGAAAAAGGATACTAAAAAGGTTTTTTGTGACAAAGGTCAGAACTCCTGTTATGATGTATATGTTTTGAGGTGCACTCTTGTTATAAATTAATCTATAACTGTTCCTACATAATTTTTAACAGTGGTAAATTAATTTAGGAGTCTTAGACCTTTCCAACGATATATAGTTTGTCATGATTAGATTAGGATTTAGTTGTAATATATTGAAGTAAATTTAGGTGTCCCGCTGGCAGGACGCTGACAGTTAATATCGTTCTTCAGTGTAGTTATCATTAGCACAGAATTAGAACGATAATTAAATGTTTATAATTATCGTCCTTGGTGTGAACAGGCCTCAAGTCTCTGTGACATTCTTGAGTCCCTCCTTCAGTGTATATCTGTAGGATTTTTTCATCCACTTATTGCTTTGAAAAGTAATAGCACATCTTTCCTCAACAATTTGACGTATAATATCTGAGCACAAATTATGCAGTATATGTTATGCACTGCAGTTAGTGATGCTTCCCTTGCGAGCAGCACTCATTAAAATTAAAACAACATAAAAATGGACATAATTGACCTCAAGTCAGAGTAAATGAACTGTTTTGCTTTAAACACCATCTGCGAAGTGTCTAAACAGTGTCGTAACCGCTGGTCCTCTCCGAGTCTGGGAGTGTGTGGCCGTCACAGTAATGGAGGATCGCAAGATTGACAGATATGATGCACAGATGAGAGAGAAAGAGAAGAGCAGGAGGCAGGGAAGAAGCCATAGTGATTTTCGATAGGTCTCTCGTCCTGATCTTCGCATGGCCTGTGGCCTCTCTGGCCCCAAAACTAATCAATCAGCCCAACCTACCGCCTGCAGTACACTAATATCGAATGGTGTGTGTTTGTTTATGTGTGTTGAGTAGTTAATGAAACCCATTGATACGTTTCCGTGCATGTTCCAGTGTGTGTGTTCAAGCAATTGTGCTCATAAATCTCTGCAACAGCTGCCAAAAGTATGTCTTAGCTTTGAAGGAATTCGTTGTAAATGTCAATTTTGAAAGAACTGTTCTGTCTTAGCTCTCAGATTTCTTTTGCGCTCATTTACATATTTAGATTTGCAGTAGCGTTAGTATCGTTAACTAAAACGAACAAAAAATATGTAAATTAAATAAAATATTAATTATAACTAAATAAAATATTTGGAAAATTCAGTTGTACTTTCAGTATAAATATTTCAGTTACATTTCTAATTTTTGTTTAGTTTAAGTACTAAATTTACTACAAGTGAAAATAACTAAAGGTAGGCTACGTTAAAGTTCTAATAAAGATTGTATTTACGAGTCGAACGCACATGAGCGACACCACAAAGTCTTCAAGTGTTTTGGGCCGTGTCAGTGAGAACATATGGCAAATGCAGTGGATGCAGCATCTGCATTGATGCTAAATTTGTTGAAATTATTTTTTACTATTTATTTATTTATAACTAAACTACACTATAAAAAATTCAACAACTTCAACTTAAGTTCAGTTGCATGGTATAATCAAATCAAGTATAATCAAATTGGCTGTACGAGTCATTTCAACTTAAAGGGGTCATATGATGCGATTAATTTTTCCTTTCTCTTTGGAGTGTTACAAGCTCTTGGTGCATAAAGAAGATCTGTAAAGTTGCAAAGACTAAAGTCTCAAATCCAAAGAGATATTCTTTATAAAAGTTAAGAGTCAACCACGCCTACCTAAAATGGCTCGTTCTAACACGCCCCCAAATGTCTACATCACTATGTGGAAATATTAGCATAATGCCGCCCAATTGTTCACGCAAAGAAAGAAAGTGTGGTTTCAGGAACAGCAGTAGTGTTGATGCAGCATGTCAGGGAGATGCTGTGTGATTCAGTACGGAAGCAAAAGCACTTTATTTGTTGAAAACGACGTGTTTGAGAGAGGCGGGGCATAGAGGACCTACAATAATGTACAGTATTTGAAAAATAATGTGTTTTTTGAACATTAAAGCATGTCAACATATTCTGTTATACCAAATACACAAAATGATGATCTTTAAAATAGCATCATATGACCCCTTTAAATTATATAAAACTGGCTAACTGAAATCGAGTCAAATCTTGTATAACTTAAAAAATTAAGTTAAAGTTTGTTAAATTAATTTGATGAGTTAAAGTGATTGAAAAATGTATGTTGATGACAATTTTTTACATTGTAGCAAAGCTGCATGTAGAAAATATGATAGTGCTGTGCAGTTATAAATATAACGATTCAATTTGCAGCACCTTTATAAATTGGATAAAAACATTTTAAAAAAGCAAAAACACGTGATGCACTTTTTATTGATTAAGTATAGTTTAAAAATCTTTCTGATGTTTTTGTAGAAAAGGTACATCGCCATCTTGCTCTGTCCAAAGTGACTTGAATGTATCGGATGTTGTAAACTCGTACATACAAACTTTCCAGGAGAACTGAAATAAAAAATTAAAAAATTAAAATTAAAGGAGACATATTTAATATATTATATTAATATATAAATAACAAAGTCAACATATGTTTAAAAACAACAACTAATAAAACTGACAAAAACACATAACAAAATTACTAAAACTTCAACTAAAATTTAAATGAAAATGGAAAATATAAAAATAAAGACCAACTCAATATATCAATAAATTCTACACTAAGAAGAAAGGTGGAGAAAATTTTTTACCCAGAAATTTCTTGTGAATTTTACAAATAATTGCAAAGAAACAGCAAGTATCCCACTGAATTAAACATGAAATTTTAAAGTAAAAGCTGAGTTAGTATTTTCTTGTAAAACATACTCCAATAACCTGGTTTATTTACAACTTATAATTCACACCATTCCTCCTCATAAGTTCCTTTAATCAAAATGTTGTTTGATTAAAATACATGAGATTAGTAAAACAAGTGGGTCATTCTCTGCTTAAAGCAAAAACAAAAATTCCAGTGTATAGTAAATTATACTAAAATAACACTGCCGTCTATTTATTATCAATGGCGTTTCTTGATGTGCCACAATATGCAAAAATGAAATTTGAGAGTTGCTGAAGAGGGAAGAATTTAAGTCTTAAATCTGAGTCATCTCAGATCTGTCATAAGACTTCATAAGATCTGAAATACAATGCACAAGAGATATGGACTAATGTTATGATGCTTTTATGCTCTCTCTAGGAGCTTAACAGCATCTGTCCCCATTGACTTTCACTGCATGAAAAAGAGCAACGTGAACATTCTGCTAATCTTCTGCTTTGAGAAATGGAACGTCATGAGGGTGAGTAAATCAAACTAATTCAATCTTTGGATGGACAATCTCTTTAACTAAAGATCTGTCAGTAGCCTCAGTGTGAAGTACACTAGATTATACGGAGGTTGTCGGCCGTTCTCAGCACTGTCTGGTCTCATGATGTGTTCTTCTGCACAGCATATGTCTGCAGACTCGTGGGGAGCCCATGGGAGCGGCGCTGGTGCTGCTAGCTCAGATCTATTGTGGTGGGCTGTTGGGGGTCTGAGCGGCCGGTCATCTGTTGTGTGGTGGTGGAGATTATGCAGATTTATCAAGAACAGCTGATCCTTGTACCAACCTCCTTTACACCTAATTAGCCTCATTAACAGCCTCACCTGAACTCAGCGTGCAGCGCGGCCACCTGGGAGCCACCAGCAGGTAAAAATACCTCACACAGGTACCGTCCTCCTCTATTATTACACCAGCTCACCTTTCACTCTGCACACACACACACACACACACATGCGTGGGTGGCACAGTCTGCACAAACACCCAAAACACAGAGACGCATGTGTGCACATTTAACACAAACTGTGTTTTACAGCAAAAACAAAAAGAGAAGGGCACAAACAGCTCTTACAAAAAATACGATTACCATGTTTTTTTTTACTCGTACTATGGTAAGACTGTACCATGCATCTGTACCAGACAGGGCTGTTACTGTTAACTAAAAATATTAAAATAGTTTTTGGTAATTGAAATAAAGATGAAATAAAATATAAATATTAGACAAAAAAACTTCCAAAAAAATGAAATGTTGCCTAGAATTCTAGAAGTACTAAACCTAGAATTTACTAAAACTCAAACTTAAAAATGAAAGCTAAATAAAATATTTAAAAAAAAAATGATGACAAAAATCCATGAAACAAAATTACTAAATCTTAAACTACAATTAAATGAAAACTGAAAATATAAAAATGAAAGCTTTAATTCTAAATATTAATAAATACTATAATAGTATATAAATAACCATTCTACCAGGCAGTGTTGTTATTAACTAAAACTGAAACTATTAAAATTAAAATTATTATTCAGTAATTGACAGCTTAAATAAAATAAAATATAAATTTTATATGAAACATTTAACTTAAACTTATTTCAGTTGGTTGCCAAGGCAACAATTCTAATTTTTGTTAAAGTTCTAGAAGTACTAACATTACTAAAACTAAAACTGAAATAAATTAACTAAAGCTGAATTAAATAAAAAATACACTGTGACCATTAAAGCTAAATAAAAATACAAAAACATCAATAAATAAAAATAAATGAATAAATAAGAGCAAAACATATTACTCACATTTTGAGAAAAAAATGTATAAACATTGGTTTAAAATATAAACTATTAAAATGATTTTTTTCAGTCATTGAAATAAATAAAATAAACATTACATTAAAAAATTGAAAATGTTAACAAAAATTTGAATTGTTGCCTTGACAACCAACAAAATATAAAAAAAAGACAAAAGCACATAAAATTACTAAAAAGAAAAAATATTAAAATAAATGCTAATTAAAAATATTAATAAATGCTATAATAGTATATAAGTAATGCTAAATTATACATACAATGAAATACTGTACCATTTACATACCATGATATATGAACATGTTGATTGAATAGGATCGTAACCATAAAAAGGTTTTTTTTATTATTATATATTATTATTATTATTGATACTGTTGTTGTTGTTGTTATTTAATTATGTAATTATATATAATATTCTGGTACCATCACAGTACTTTTTTGTATGAGATAAATGCTGTAAACAAACACATTAACCATAACTCAGAGATGCATGAAGACATATGAAATAAACAAAGCACTGAAGCATCGCATGTACAAACAAATCCCCTGGCTACTGTGTGTGTGTGTGTGTGTGTGTGTTGTCCCCAATGGGCCTGAACACCAAGCACTCCAGTCACCACGACAACCAGCGCCAGATGAGCTTGTGTTGTGCAGCGAGTCGCTCGTGTTGCGCATTTGCCAGCTTTATGTTATAGTTAATAGTCAAATAGTTAATATGTCAAAGCAAACTAAAGTTTGTTGAGAAAGTATAACTCACAATTTGAGAATTTTTTTTTAAATATATATAATTTTTCTCTTGTAGTTTTTCCTCAAAATATATATTTACAGTGTACATAATTAACCCATAAACAACCATCCAAAACACCTTATCTGTCACGTTTCAAATCCACTGAAGATGATCAAACTAGTAGCAAGGTTTATTAAAAATATAAAATCAAAATCCATGGCAATTAATGACAAACAGGAACAGAGAACAAAGGAAACAGGAAAATAAAAGCAAACTAAAAGCCCTAAATAATGAAACAAAACCTTCGACTGAACGTGACTTTATCATCATGGCAGTAAGAATAAATTAATTAATCAATTAATTAAATAAAAATTTAAGACATAATTTTAAAAAAATTATATACAAATATATATATATATATATATATATATATATAAATATATAAGTAGAAATACATGTTTATGGTAATAATATTGTAAATAAAAAAATAAAAATATAATTTTAAAAATATAATTGTAATTAAAATGAAAATATAATAATAAATCATGTATAATATATATGTGAAAAAATTATAATTTCTAAAAAATTATTTTAAAACAAGATGTTATATATAACAGGATAACATCCAAAAATGATGGAGATGTACAAATACACTTGGTATTACTCATTTTGTTCTATATTTTAAGTAATACTATGGATTTTATTTGTTTGTTTGTTTTTTGTAATAATTTTTCAAATAATTTTTCTCAAATTGTGGAATTTCTACAGTAAACATTTTTATGGTAATACCATGACTCTGTCCAATCAACATGTGCATATATATCGTGCTATGTAAATGGTACAGTATTGTGGTGGTGCAGTTGTTCACTGCCACATAAACACGACACAAGAAAGATGTTAAACGTGGCGTTGTTCATTTAAAATGACTGCTTGCCATAACTCGATTCCATCCGCTGTGCCGCCCACCCACAATTCATTTCCTCTCTCTCTCTGTTGTCAGTCCCATGTCTCAGCTCTCCTCCTTTAATGACGTGTGGAGTTTAATTAAACACAATCTCAGTCATCTCACCTGTCAGCTCTTCTCTTTCTGCCAGCTCAGTGTCTGGCCCCCTGGGTAAGTGCCACCGTCGCTCTCTCTCTCGTTCTTTAACTCCTTCTCCGTCTCTTTCCTTTAATCTCACATCCGTACAGCAGAGATGGGTCATCTGTAATAGGCTATGGTATTCTCTGAAGTATCTTATAGTAACATTTAAATACTATGGCATATAAGATTTCTTTGAAGAAATGAATAGTTTTGTATTCATCAAGTTGATCAAAAGTGACAGTAAAGACATATATAATGTTATAAAAGATTTCCATTTCAAATAAATGCTGTTCTTTTAAACTTTCTAATCATCAGAGGATCCTGAAAAATAAAATGTATCATGGTTTCCACAAAAATACTGGGCAGCACAACTGTTTTCAACATTTATAATAATCAGAAATCTTTCTTTCTTCTTATATCATTGTTTTCAAACTTGTTATGGGTCGTCATAAAAGCAGCACTTGTGCACAAATTCACTACTTTCAACAATTCACAGAAAATTACTGTCAGATTTCACTTATTTTATGTCTGCATACACATCAAATCTCCAGTATATTAGTTACGTTTAGTACTGTCTTTTATAGGATCAGTTATTTGATATACTGTATATTCAAACCTGTCATTGGGCAAGAAAAATATTGTTTTCCCTTTGAATTTATTTTATTTTTCTCACCCCACTAAAACATTTTTTTTTTGTTTTAAGCATAAAGTAAATAAATCTTGATTTAATAATGTGTAGATATTTGTACTGGAAAAACAAATATACTGAGTAAAAAAAAACAGAATTATTTAACACTTTTAATGACATCAATCCCTAACCAGCATAACTACTGTATATTAAGACCATAGACTGTATAAAAACATGGACGTAGTGTCCGTGACGTCACCCGTAGGTTTCCGAAGAGCGTTTTTGAAGCTCAAAAGTGGGCGGAGGCGGCCGTCGCCATCTTGGCAGCGCGTCACCGCGCGTCACTCCCGGATAATCGAAAATGGGCAAAGAGGCGGGAGCAGGTTGCTGAAACCACGCCCACCTAGCTCGACGGTGGTGGCAGCAGCGGCAATCCACCTGTCACTCAAGTGGCCACGCCCTTAATTATGCAGAACTTTAAGGCTTAATATAATTTAAACGGATGAGTTATAAAAAAATTCTCCCCACCTCACAGTTGTCATGAAGGGCAAAATTAGCTATATAGACCAAAATAATTTTTTGAACCAGGCTGTAAACGTTTTTTTCTGCTGTAAAGTTGGGCATTTTAACATGGGGAGTCTATGGGATTGACTCCCTTTTGCAGCCAGCCTCTAGCGGCCAGTTGATGAATTACAGTTTAAGTCACTTCCGTGTTGGCTTCACGAGAGAGAGCGGGAGGTTGCCGCTTGATTAAGACCCTCTAGTTGCAGTGGTCGGTTCAGTCAGACTTCATTTTTGTCCGTTCTGGTTGATCATGGCCACTCGTGTCGCTGCTATAATAATGATGTGTCGTCTTTATTGTAGCAACAGGCTCTTGTCAGTGTCTTTACACGCTCAGGAGTTCCTGTACTTTTGCTTGCTTCCTCCTTTGTCTTTTGCGTTCGTCACAATCTGTCGTGGGACGCTTGACTGTGTTGTATGAGGTAGGGGGTCAGTCAGGCGTGCGGCGGAGGAGACAGGAGTCCCCCCGTGTGGAGATTCCTCGCTGTCTGCTTTAATTGAGACATACTGTCATAGTGACAACCACATTTGCATGGTGAGTGTGTTGTGGGGGTTTCTGTGAATGGAGGGGGTTAGAGAAGAACTCTGCTGTTAATCAGCTCTCCATCAACATGAACGACAGAAAAGAGGCTCGTCTCGCGACGGTGACAGCCCAGAGAGGAGGGGAAACCGTGCTTTCATATTCCTCTCACTCTTGTTTGCTCTTCTCATCCACTTATGTTCAGCGCACTCTCAACTGAAGTCTACAACGGCGTGTCGTCAGCTGAGGAAGGGTGTTAAGATCTTCTGCATGATATATTTTTCCCTCATCAGTTATAGACACCTGGCTTGGTCTCCTTATGTGCGAATTTAATCTACAAAACATGGTGTAGAAATTAATTAGAAATGAACTTCACTCAGAAATTGCTTGTAAATTTTACAATTAATTACCAAGAAGTGGCAGGTAACACACTGAATGAAAAAATTGAATGCTGAAAGACTGAGATAGTATTTTCTTGTAAAATGTACTGCAGCAACTTAGAATAAAAAGTATTATTATTATTATTATATAAGTCTTCTATATTATAGAGTCTTCAACAGGTGCCATATGAAGACACCTGTTTCTTTATATTACTTAGGCCTACATTAAATACATTAAATATTAAAGGGGTATTTCCAGTGTTGTGGAAAGTTACTTTTAAAAGTAATGCATTGCAGTGTTACTTCCTAAAAAACGAATCAATTACTTAATTACTTTTTATGGAAAGTAATGCATTACTTTACTTTTGCGTTGTTATTTTTTTCTCATCTGGGCTTGTTTGTTTTTAATATTTAAAAAAATGATTCTTTTTTTGCCAAATGGAAAAGCCCTTTCACACCAAAAGTGAAATGAATAAGCTGTAGTCTGAGGGAAATGTAAATTCACATCCGTAGAGGGTCAATAAATGGAAAAACAAGTAACTGGCATACTTATTTGAAAAAGGTGACTGATGATTTCTTGCAAATTAAAAAGTAACGGGTTACTTTACTAGTAACTTTGGAAAAAAAGTAATCTGATTACATAACTCACATTACCTGTAATGTGTTACCCACGAAATTCTGTAATTCTGTCATCATTTATTCACTTCCATGTAATTGCAATGCACGTATCTTAAAAGTAGCCTATGCCAAATGCATGGGTTGTATGTCTCCTGAAGACGTTTTGTGGAACGAACAGACTGAAATGTAGCCTAAGACTTCACAGACCAAATGATAGGCCTACCAATTAATTCACATCTTATGACATGCCAAAAATGCATGCCATTGTATAAATTCATCCACCTTTTTTATAATGCTGTGACTAATTTACTTGTGATTCATTTGTGCTACAAACCAGTGTTTATAATTACAACAATACAATAAAACAATATATGAAATAGGCTACCAGTTTGCTATATATCAAGCAGCTTAAGGAGCTGTTTTATTGACACCGGAAACCTCGCACATTCAGTGACAAAATTGGCGCGCAAGCTTTTACGTCAAAAATAAGGTGATTAAGCATGATTTGATGGTGATTAAATAATGATAAGGTTATCAAAAACTATTATGAAACCAACACAATATCATGGCAATTCGTAACTATTTTTCGTTTTAATGGCGTATGAATTTCTTCGATAACTAATTACGATCCAGTAACAGTTAGGCTATCTCTAAGGGTGGACTTTCATGCTTACTTTTTTCTACAAAAAGGTACGTTTTAATACAAAATCGACACCTTGAAATAGTTACGCTTTCGACTCGCGACACCGCAGACATGAAACGCTCTTTCTGAGCTACGGCGCGGGTCATGGCACGATGTTTGATCGCACACTGACAGACATAAGAAATCCTAATTGCACCGATGCAAAGATTCAAACAAGGGGGGACCCTGCCGTTCAAATGCATTAGCGTTAGCTCTCATTAAATCAAAATGGAAACACGATCTAGCCGTTCTCGTTGGCGGAGCGCTGAGAGAGAGACGAGTCCCGGCGGGTGCGTTCTGCGCTCTGCCATAAGCAAACTGAATATGCATTAATGAATTCCATTGAAATGCAAAGTATAGCAGCAATTTGTTCCATAAAGCTCTTAGGGAAATATGGATTAGACAGGGGGCGATACATTAGGTGTTTTAAATAGCTTTGAGACATTGCCTTTTTTTCTCCATCTTGCTTGTTCTTGACTGAGAAAACCTGCTGTGGTTTCAATATGGGAAACACGATCTAGCCGTTCTCGTTGGCGGAGCGCTGAGAGAGAGACGAGTCCCGGCGGGTGCGTTCTGCGCTCTGCCATAAGCAAACTGAATAT
Source organism: Sinocyclocheilus rhinocerous (assembly GCF_001515625.1). Lineage (NCBI taxonomy): Eukaryota > Metazoa > Chordata > Actinopteri > Cypriniformes > Cyprinidae > Sinocyclocheilus > Sinocyclocheilus rhinocerous. The sequence goes on along the minus strand of NW_015641045.1, from coordinate 425,492 downwards.
GCATTAATGAATTCCATTGAAATGCAAAGTATAGCAGCAATTTGTTCCATAAAGCTCTTAGGGAAATATGGATTAGACAGGGGGGCGATACATTAGGTGTTTTAAATAGCTTTGAGACATTGCCTTTTTTTCTCCATCTTGCTTGTTCTTGACTGAGAAAACCTGCTGTGGTTTCAATATGCATGCAGCCCTTTTCATGTTGGCCCTTCGCTCTCTTTGTCTGGCCCTGTAGGTGGCATGAGGTGGTCAGTAGACAGGCTGGTTCGCCGAGCACATAGTGTTCACATGTTTATAGAGTCACAACAAAACCTGATATATTGTTATGTTGCTGCAGGCAGGTCGAAGATATTAGAACTGGGCTTAAGTTTGGATGAACTACATAAAGGACTTCTAATCTGACTAAGAAACACTGGATGGGTTGAGAGCATGATTTATGCAAATTTATGTTTATGTAAGGAAAAACAATTCCGTATCTAGTGCCATTTTTAGATTATATCCCAAACAGATGGTTTGCAATCCATAATAGCGTCAAGCCATTAATTTCCATGTTGATCTGAAGCGGTGTTCCAATTTACAAGGTCTCTATGCAGTGTGCACTGTTCTATATTCACATTGAGTAGGGGTTGTCTGTAGAAAACTTAACATTTATTTGCATTGCCTTGTAACATAGTCAAAAAATGATATATTTTTCAGTTCAAAAGTCGGTATGATTTTTTGAAAGAAGTCTCATATGCTCACCATGGATGCATTTATTCAATCAAAAACACTGTAAAATATTGTAAAATATTATTGCTATTTAAAATAACTGTTTTCAGTGTGAATTCTTTGTAAAATGTCATTTATTCCTGCAATGCAAAGCTGAATTTTCAGCATCATTACTCCAGTCTTCAGTGTCACATGATCCTTCAGAAATCATTCTAATGCTGATTTGCTCAAGAAACATTTCTGATTAATTTCAAAACAGTCGTGCAGCTTCATATTTTTGTGGAAACCATGATACATTATTTTTTGCAGTATTCTTTGATGAATAGAAAAGAACAAAAGAACAGCATTTATTTGAAGCATAAATGAACATCCACCTGTTGCTTTGCGCTGGATTAGGACACAAGTTCACAGTGTCTCCAATTGCACTTCAGACCATGTTGTCTTCGGTACTTTATAAATGGAAAGTAGCCTACTTAATCTCATTTGATGTAATTATTTTTTTGGAACCTGATGGACACAAGGCAAAGGCTGACACATATCTACCATGGTGTAATGCTATAGACTGATGTATAGCTTCAGGTCACCAGAATGAGTGTAATTCCCACACACGTTTACACTTCCAGGAGGCCCCTGGTGTGGAGAAGAGAGCCACACTAGAGAAGGGCCAAATCAGTGACAGCAGTGGCTGTACGACTGCTGTTAGACCCTGAAGCGCAGAGTTAATTAAACAGACCCTCTCTCTCTCAGTCTGTTCCAGGGGGTCTTTAATGAAGTGGTCTCCTCCATCGATCCTGCTGAACATTGGGTCTCCTTCCTCTGCTGGGTTGGCTGGCCGCCATTTGGCTTCGCTCTGTCAGCTCCGCGCGGCTAATTAGCTCTGTTGTTCTTTTGCCTCCCTGAGATTTCCTCCCTGTTTCAAGTTGAGGAGGGAAATGCAAAGAGGGCTGGATCAGGCATAACAATCCAACTGCCACCAGTCCTTACATTAACAACATCATGCTACAGCATTGGAGAGACATAGCTTCATGTAAAAAATAATTGCCAACATGTCTGTATTACAGTGTGTGGATCCATGTCAGCAAGTTATATTACACTAATAAACTCTAGTTTACACTAGTATACTAATACACCAGCTTACACTAGTAAAAAGCATATTTAATATGACACATAAGCGTAGAATGTTTGGAAGGGAGTGAATTGTCCTTTCTGCTCTGTATTGTTTCTTTAATCAGTGTTGATAATTGAATTGAATCCTATGTATAGCCTATACTAAATATAGTTTTAGTTTTTTAAGTAGATGTCAACCGGTAGGAGCTTATTCATTGGGAACTGATAGGGGGGGGGTCTCTATAGAAAGCAACAGTGCCAATTTGAGCAGCCTTGTTTTTGGAAGTGTTTTCCCCATTCATTTTTTCCCAAAGGGATTTTAAAAACATCTGCATTTTAGAGTTACAAGCCATGAACCAAACCAGCCAGCTACAAGGTGAATTGCAAACTTTCATTTGAAGCAAAAAAAAAAGTATTTTAAAAAATTGAACAAAATTGACTTTAATAAGGGAAAGAACTACAATCATATTTATGGGCTATATTGCAAAATATGCATACATTTATATATAATATATGCATGGCTTCTACCGTCAGCTTTGGAGGAATCTTATTAACGTTACTGGAAATAAACAATACAAATACTTCGATTGAACTGGCATTTCACATTTGGGTGTGTGTCAAACAATACAGTTAAAAGCTATATAGTCAGTTTCAGTGTTTAAATAGGAATTCTGTGTGTGTCTGGTTGAAGATAACAGCGGTGACAGGAGATGTTTACGGTTAGCTCATATCAAGCGCAATTGCGGCGGAACTGCTTCCTTGGCGCCGTATTCACACCCACCGAGCCAATTTAGCATCTGGGAAGCAGCATAATAACAAGATATACAATTATATGCTGGACTGACCCGAAACCATTAGACTGAAATTGCGTCTTATGTATGTATTCAAATAAGACACGAGATATCTCCATATGTGGGCAAAATGAGGCGCGAGAGTGGCGGAAATCCTGTGAATAGGCAGGAAAGCGACTGCCGCGCGCGCGAGGATTCGGCGCTGTGAGGTGAGGCCGCGTTTGAGAGCTGAAAACTCTGGAATATTTTTATTTCTATTGACGGGGATGCTGGTAATGAGGAGAAGAAAGGTTAGCAAAAACAATTCAGCTTAGATGTGAAGATATTAAGCGTCGTAAAAGACAGGTTTCAGTGTGTCAGCGGTAAGTTTCCATCAAATGCTGTACTAAGAAGTAGAAAAATGTTTTTATATGTTTTTTTTACTATTTTGTTACTATTGTGATTTTTTTACGTTTTTTTCTGTAAGAGCATTTAAAAATGACTATTCTAATTTCTTTATAATGTTCTTTCCCTTTTCCATAGTATCAGATAAGCAGATAAGATGGCATTATATAGTTGTATGCTTAGCATCAGGGGCAGACTTACCCATTAGGCAAAGGTAGGCGACCGCCTTGGGCCCCCAAAAGCCAAGGGCCCCCTAAAATGCTTTTCATATAGGAGATGCGCATTAAGTGCTGACACGCGAACAGTCGCTGATTACGGCGTTTATTACCACACTCCTCAATATAGGCTATATTTTTTCACACTTTTCTCATTCTATATTTCTGACGTTCCAAAAGCGCCTCCTACTGGCAGAGAATGAATGTTCATTTTCAATAATCCAGTCTGTAGTTTTTGTTCAATGCCAAAATCCACCCACATAACCTCGTTTTAAATTAATATAATAATTTGTAAGTCTGACGCTCAATTGTGAGGTTTATCATTTTATAATTTATTTTGTTTTTGTGAAAACCTGTATCTCAACTGTAAATCAGTTGCTATTTCGTGGTCTACAACATGAAAGAAAGCCATTATAACATGTACATGAAAAATTTAGAAACATTGGACACAACTATGGGGCACCATTGTGCAGCAGCAAGCATCACAACAAAAAAGGAACCTCAAGGTTGATCTAGGAAAATGTGTGCAAATGTTATCGACCCCATTCCTATATTTTGTCTAGGGCCCCCAATTCACTAAATCCGCCCCTGCTTAGCATATCATTATATTAATACTTAACGTGGCCATACCATGCCCAAAAATAACGTGGTACTTTTTGTACTTTATTTAACCCTGTTCAGTTTACTTTGTCCTGGAGAGGATTTTCTTTTTCTCAAAAAATGCTAGTTAATGTTATCGCATTGGACTAAAACTTACTGACTTTGCTCACACAGGGTAACGCCTGGACATTTGGATAATTTGGATACTTTTTTTTCTCCTTTTACTCTTGTGATGTTCCCAGTCAAAAATGACCGGGCTACGAAACATTGCTTGTAACTCTTTATGCTATAATATTACCAAATATTGGATTCAATCTTTATATCAGCTTGTTTTCTTACAGTTAGAACAGTTTTTGTGTTTCTTTTTGGAACTGATTAATGAAAGCCCTCATTGATCTGAGTTTATGCACCTCAGTTTTTGAGTGAACACTGAGAAAATTATTTAGAAAATATAATGTTGCTTTTTTTTCAAGGTTCATGTGCTCAGATCAATGAGGCCTATGACCAATCAGTTCAAAAAAGAAATACAAATCCATGTGCTTATCAAAAGAAAACAAGTTGACAATCCAAGATTTGGTGATAACATAATGACAGATTTACAAGCACTTTTTAAAAGACCAGTCACCAGGGTTAAGAGAATCTTGAAAGCTTTTTTTAAGGCATTAGACTTACTGTCCAGTGAGCACGTGTGTTTGTTCTGCCCTCTGCTGGTGAAAATGCCACAGTGCTAAATGTGCTTCAACATATGCAACTGCATAAATATGCAGTTTATATCAGGCATATGATTGCAAGTAAAAAGTGCTGTGCCTGAGGAAAAAATGCACATCTATAGGTTCGCTTTTATCTTCCACATCCCTGTCTGAGAATATATAGCTATATACGGTTCTTCTGAAGGAATTTCCGAGCTCTATGTGTGTCATCACAACGACATCCCTCTGTTTACCTCAAACGTGTTTGCAAATGAATGGGCAATGCCTGTGTGTTTATACAGTCCCTCAATCATCCTCACATTGGCCTCAGTATCAATGTTTTAGCGCGGCTGACAGCCCCAGAGAAACGCACCTCTAATCATGGCAGGGTGTCTGAACGCAAACACCGAGAATGACATGCCGTGCCAACAATGCACATCCGACACTTCTCTCTCCCTCCAGATCCCTCCTTTTTGCTCCCGTGCATTGTTTTCCACGCTTGTCTCCCAGCAGCGAGAGCATTTCCCTCTCTTAGTGTCAATTAAAAGAGTGAACTCTCTGCATTTGTCAACATATCATCTCCGGGCCCTGGCGTGACGCGCGGATGATTTGTCGGTGCTTCCTGACACGGTGTGGGAGACGGTGATCTCCCTCATTAGAGACAGAGCGAGAGCCATCATATCTGACATGATACTTACCAGCTGAACCCCCCCACTCTCAGCCATGAGTCTGTCAGGCCTGTCACATCAAGCCCCCACCAGCGTCTCCTCCTCTCTCATGGAGAAGCCGAGACTGAGAGAACAGTTCCTAAGGGCAGCCATTTATTCACAAAGTGAAAGATTTGGTGGACGTGCAATCAAAAGTTTGTTGATGCAAGGATCTCATACAGATGAATCTCACAAACATGTCACCCTCAAATTATAATTAAACCCTTACCAATAAGAATTTTTTTTATTTTTTATTTTTTATTTTTTTTTCCATTACAGTTAAGAACTGGTGAAGTGATATTCTCTTTTACTGATATAGCCTATTCTACTGTTACAGTTTTAGTCATATTTTCTATTAGAAACATTTATGTTTTGTTTTCATTTTAATTTTAGTAAAAGTTTTAGTAATTGTGTTGTGTTTTCGTATATTTTTGTTCTTTTAAAAATGTGACCCTGGAGCACAAAAACAGTCATAGCTCAGGTATATTTGTAGCAATAGCCAACAATACATTGTATGGGTCAAAATTATCAATTTTTCTTTTATGCCAAAAATCATTAGGATATTAAGTAAAGATCGTGTTCCAAGATATTTTGTACATTTCCTACCGCAAATATATCAAAACGTCATTTTTGATTAGTAATATGCATTGCTAAGAACTTCATTTGGACAACTTTAAAGATGATTTTCTCAATATTTAGATTTTTTTGCACCCACAGATTCCAGATTTTCAAATAATTGTATCTCAGCCAAATATTTTTCTATCCTAACAAACCATACATCAATGGAAAGCTGAAAAATGGACACTTATGACTGGTTTTGTGGTCCAGGGTCACATATGTCTGTTTTTATTTCAGGTTTACTTTTTTCATTTTTGATTAGTTTAACTTGAAGTACAAAAATAACAATGTTGTCTTGGCAACTAGCAGAAATTAAATAATTTAGTTTTTTAATATTTTATTTCATTTGTTTCACAAAATAAAAATGTTATTTAATGGTTTTATTATTAGTTAACAGTAATAGCCATGATCATTATTCATTATGATCGTGATTATTTTAGTTAATGATGATATCCTTGATCATGGTAGAAAAAATAAATCTTTAATTTGTATTAAAATATTTATACATCATGCAGTGTCTTTATGCTGATTCTTCTTAAAAAATAATTTTATTACAGAAATGGGGTTGATTGTCATAGTATCAATCTTGTGAGGTTTCATGATAATTCAATGTTTCATGAAGCTTTATGTGAATGTTTATTAGTTATGCTATCATTTTTCTGATACACTATTATAATTTTTAGTAATATTTTTAATTCGTTTAAATTTAAAAAAAATTGTTTCATTTTAATTTTAAAGTTTTAATAATTGTTTTTTTTTTGTCTTTTTTTGTTCTTTTTAAATATGTCTGATTTATAGTTATTTTAGTTTTAGTTTAGTTTTAGTTCTTTTAGTACTTCTTTTTTGTGTGTGTGGTTTTAGTTAACGTTAATATCCTTGATCATAAAAATTTGTTTAAAAAGTGTTTTAAGTATTTATTCTCAACAGAAATTGGTTGTTAGTCATAATAGTTACTATATGAAAAATGTCTTGTATGCAGAATATAATTTTGTATTTTTTTTCAGGTGACTATGATATAGATTCACATATAATATTTATAATTTTTGTATGCATTTACATTTTCTTTTATTGTGATATACCATTAATTATTATACTGTTATAGTTTTATAAATATTTTGAATTATTTTTGTATTTTTGTTTCATTTTAATTTTAGTTAAAGTTTTAGTAGTTTTGTTAGTTTTTATTTTTTATTCTCTTTTTTTAGTTTTTTTTTTTTTAGGTGACTGTGAGCTGTATGTGTTCTTGTGAGGTTTCATTAGATTCACACATATAATGATCTAATGTTATTAGAATTTTTTGTGAATAATGTTCTTTTACAATGTTTCTTAGTTATGATTTTATTTATCATATTTGTATGCAATTCCATTTTATTGTGATATGTCATTATCATTACTTGGCAGACACTTTTATCCCAACCGACTTGCATTTTAAGTTCATCTTTTTTTCTTTTTTTTTTCCAATTCATGAATTCCCTGGGAATCAAACCCATGACCTTGCTGTTGCTAGCAGTAGGCTGTACTGTTCTAATACATCGTGCAAGATGTCATTTAAGATCTAGTACGTTTGAAACCTAAAAGAACCTTCAGAAAGCTAAAATGTTGGTCAAATGTGTCAAATTTGGTCAGTAAGCGTTTTTAATTTTTTTTGAGAAAATCACTTCTTTCTGTGTCATGAGGTAAATGGCACTGATTTCATGTTTGTAATGTCGAGAGATGTTCCTTAAATGACTTCAGTGTGATTTTATGCTCTTTTAAAGACCGAGTTGAGGAAGCGTGTTGTGTTTTCTTTGTCTCTGGGAGTTTCTCTCTCTGGAATGTTCTGTGACTCCCTTCAGATGATCTTCAGTATCTCAAGAGCGATGTGTGCAGATCATGGCATATAAACAAAAAGCTGCATTGGATACCTCAATCTAATTAGCTGGCATGAACTGATACTTTTGCCTGAATAATGGCAAACACAGTTCATATGAGTTTTTTGTTACTTAAAGGGATAGTTCACCCAAAACTGAAAACTCTATCGTTTACTCACCCGCAAGTTGTTCCAGTTCTTGTATGATTTTTTTGTTCTGTTGAACACAAAAAAGATATTTTGAACAAGGTTGGTAACTAAACAGTTGACGGTAGCCATTGACTTCCCTAGTATGGGAAAAAATACTATGGAAGTCAATGGGTACCAGAAACTGTTCTGTTCTGTAATGTACTGTAACACTAGTGAAGCAGAAATGAAATGACTGTACTTTATGAAAAAGCCTAAAATGATTCTACACATTTACATTTATGCGTTTGACAGACAATTTTATGACTTCCATTTTATCAGTCATACATTCCCTGCTTCATGTATTAAAATCACAGTTTGACTGGAAAATGAAATATCTTATAGAAAAAAAAGGAGTTTAGCTGCATTTGCAGATTGGGTTCATTCATAAAATGAAAGCGGTTTTAATTTGATGTTGTACCATTCGTCCACTCAAACGCCACATTCAGTAATGTCACATACAGCAATATAAAATGATGCTTTTGTCTCGTAATAAGATTTAAAAATGTACATCAAGTAGAAAGTAATGGTATAAATGACAACATCATATAAAAATATACAAATACAGTCATCACATCTCACAGTATTACTGTAACAGCAGAGAAACACAGAATCAATCCAGTGGAAAAACAACACAGTGGATTTAACCAGAGTCCAGTGTTAAACATCAAATACTGACCGTGTCTGTACAGAAACACATTTACATGTAGAAAAACTCTGCACTTTTTCAGTGCTGTTCATTATATATCCGTTACTTAAGTGGACCTCATCTGTGAAATCAATCCAGTGCAGCACAAAACACATTTTATAAAAACCTTGCTGAAGAAATTTGAGAAAAAACTTGAAATTCTGAAAACACAAAAGTCTTGACTTTTTGAGTATATTAGCAAGGCACACAGTAAATGCTCCAACCAATTTTTATATTATTGCCTCTATTTAAAAGGCCTTTCTGACATACAAAACACTATGGACAGTAACACGCCGACTAATAAAATCTCTCATTTGTGTGATTTTCCAGGATATCACATCTCTTATACATGTTGGCATAATTAGATGCTTTTCATTATACATGAAGGGGAAAATAAATGATGGTCAAGTTTATGTACAGTAACAGTGTATTTGCACCTTTATCCACATGCTAAAGTACCATTAATTAAAGCCTGACGCTGTGATTCATGAAAGCTCTGGTTAATGATTGAATAATCCATCCTTCTCAATGGAATAGAGCAAAACAAAAACGTTTGAAAATAAAAAAGTCAAAACACGTCACAAACTGAACACTTAAATCATCTACTTGGACAAAAAAAAAAAACTTTATTGCCCAAAACCCCCAAATTGTGACAGTAAAAAAAATTACTGTCACAGTTGTTGTATAAAACACAATAATTAGACCCCATATAGCAGAAAATATATCGAATTAATACAAATTTTCTGCTCAAAATATATTGTAAATATATGTTGTAAACAATGAAGTGCAATTAAGTATATTTTTGACATTGAGTTTCAACCATCATATATGCAAAAAAATAAAAAATTATGAATATATATACACTTTTTTTTGGGGAACATTCAGATTTTTAATTTAATTTATTTTTGGTGACATTAAAAAATTGAAACATCGATAAAGGTACTATAGATACATATTCTAACCATTTTGAACTATATGAAGGGTAACGTATATTTTAAAATATAAATATCTTTTTGGATGTTCTTTTTTTTATTGTTACAAGAAAAAGTACAATATTTCATACATATATATAATTTTTTGGAAAAATGGAACATCCAAAAAAGTACAATGTATATTATGAACATTTAACTATATGAAGGGCAACATATATTTTAAAAATATAAATATATTTTATCAAAAGCATTTCAAAAATATGCAAAATATATATTGGTAGAAAATATATTCAAGCAAATATATTTTAAAGCGGGCCTTTTTTTTATATATATATATATATTTTGAAATATATTTGAAAATATATTTTTTGCCATATGGGATGGAAAGTGGTCACAGTTTATATTTCTCACATTGGCTTCCCAAGCTGAAGATGTCCACTGCTCTCTTACTCACAGTGGTGAAAGTGGAGAATCAGCAGTGTTTTTCTCCATTATCACGCAGCTTTGCTCAACATGTCTCGACACACAAAAGCCACATCTGTTGGTTCCATGTGTGTTCGGCCCAAACCGATGTCAGATCAGTCTCTCCTCTGGAGGCACCTTCAGCACGCTGCCCATCTCCAGTCGGGCTCCAGATACTTCCTGTTGACTCGGGCTGTAGGTTCCCTCCGACTGGCGCCTCTTCCGGGCCGTGAGAACCAGACAAACCATCCCGACCGCGGACAGCAGGACAGCGAGACACGCCAGCGGGACAGCCACCATCAGCCACGGCACACGCTCCTGCTGCTGCTGCTTCTGAGGACCACACCGAGGAGGAAAACACAGAATCCAGTCATAAAATGGGTTTTAACGTAATTAAAATGTATGAAAAAACAAAACATTTCATAGGGTCCTATTATTTTTTTAAAGAATAGTTTTCCTAATATTGTATTTTGATTATCAACATTTAATTTTAAAATTTAAATTTAAAGCTTAAGTAAAAAAATGGAACCCAGAAAAATTAAAGCAGAAAACATAGAATCTGGGAAAAACAAAACAAAAATTTGGTGGAAAAAAAATAATAAAACTGATTTCATAGAGCCCAAAAAAATTTAATTTTTGTTTAACTTTTAATAAATTGATGTTAAATTGTTTAAGTTTCATGATTTCAGTTCATAAGACATGCTTTTTGATTGCTAAAATTTAATTTAACCACTAAAACAAAATCCAGAAATTTAAATTGGAAAAAAAATAAAATAAAACGGAATCCAGTAAAAAAGGGGAAAAAATAAAATGAATTTCATCGGGCCCTAAATGTTTTATTTTTTGTTAAACTTAATAAATTGTTGTTAAATTGTACAAGTTTCATGATTTCAATTGATTAGACAAGCTTTTTAATTACTAAAATGTAATTTATACATTAAATCTGAATCCAGAAATATTTAAATGAAAAAAAAAATCCAAATCCAGTACAAAAATAAAACAGGTTTTTGGGAATGAATGCATGAATGAATTAAACAGATTTTGTAAGGCCCTAAAATGTAATTTTTGTTTAACTTTTAATAAATTGTTAAACGGTTTCATAAAAGTTTTATGATTTCAATTAATAGTACATGCTTTTTGATTACTGTAATTTAATTTAACCATTAAAACAAAATCTATAAAAAATTATAATGAAAAATAAATACATAAGGAATCCAGAAAAATGTAAATGGAAAACACAAAATTATAAAAAATTGTTAAAATTATTAGACATACATTTTAATTACTAAAATTACATTTATTAAAAAAAAAATAGAATCCAGAAAGAAAGAAACAAAAAGGATAATAATGAGTGCCCTAAAAAAATATTTTTTTTTTCAGAAATTGTTAAATTCAATATGTTTCATGATTTCAATTAATTAGACCTGTTTTTTGATTACTAAAATTGACTTTACCCATTAAAATGAAAACAGAATTTGGGGGAAAATAAAACAGAATTTGGGAAAAAATAAAATGGAATTTGGGGAAAAAAAACAAAACATATATTTAATAGGGCTCAAAAATGTTTTTAAATTTTTAATAAGTTGTTGTTAAATTATATATGTTTCATGATTTCAATAAATTATAATTTAACTGAACTATTAAAACAGAACACAGAAAAACCAAACCGAATTTAGAAAAATTAACAGAAAAAAAAATGAATCTGGGGGAAAAAAATAGAAGTTCAGAGAAAAAACTATTGTAGGGTTTTAGAGCATGAATAAAACAAAAGGACAAAGATTAAATGAACCGAATGAACATGGAGCAAGAACTGACCGTATTCTGGCAGTTTTCTCCGCTGAAGTCGGACACACACTCACAGAGGTAGTGGTTGTGTCTGTTCACACACGTGCCTCCGTTACGACACGGGTTCGACTCACACTCGTCTATATCCACTTCACATCTGGAACACAGACAGTCATCAGTCTGACTGCAGTCTGCATATTTAATCATCATGTGATCACATCTGCAGAAGACTCTCACCTGTCTCCGGTGAAGCCCGGTCTGCAGGAACAGTTCGCTCCCCACGATCCCTCACTGCAAACACCTCCATGATCACACCGTAAATCCACATCACACTGCAGAGGAGGAAAACGCCACCTGACGGATAAATGATCCGTAAAGGGATTCACATTTACTCTATAATGTGAATAATACATCATAGATATTAAATCCAATCAAGCAGGCTCCTTTTCTTTGAATATGGATCAATATGACAGATAAGTTTAGCATACTGTATGTTTAATCTGATTTCAAAAACTATTAAAAAATAATTAATGTTCATTTAAATAAGGCTGAAATAAAATAAAATATAAATATTAGATTAAAAAATTACTTTAAAAAGTTGCTAATTTAAATATATATGCGTTTTTTTTTTTTTTTTTTTAAGTTTAATGTTTTCATGTAATATTTATATTTTATTTTATTTCAATTAAGTATTTTTTTATTTTAATATTTTAGTAGATAAGTATGGCATAAATTAAACACTGGCATAAATACAAAAAAATACTTAATTAACAACATTTCTCAGTAATAAAAAATGGCTATATTTAAAAAAAATAAATCAAAAATAAAAATGACTAAAACTTTAACTACATAAAAACAAAATATAAAAATAAAAAGTAATTATATTAATTATTAAGCATCTCAATGATACTAAAATAACACAGCGTATCCCAGCTTATTTAAAATAAATATGTGATGATGAGTAATGATGCTAAAAATTCAGCTTTGCATCACAGAAATAAATTACATTTTATAATAGGCCTACATTCACAAAGTAATAATAATATAATAAAAATAGTAGTGTAATATTATTACAGTAGTTGTAATAATTTTACTGTTTTTACTGTATTTTTGACCAAATAAATGCAAAAGAGACTTCTTTGAAAACAATAAAAATCTGACTGATCCCTCACTTCTGAACAGCAGAGTATACTTTGTGTGTGTGTGTGTGTGTGTGTGTGTCTGTGTGTGTGTGTGTGTATGTGTGTGTGTACTTGTTTATGGGGACCAAATGTCCCCACCACAAGGATAGTAAAACCTGAAATTTTTTTTCAGGGACAAACGAGGGACACTGGCTCATTCATTCACGTTCCTTTATTAATAATGCTAACAGTCCCACCCGCTGAAAGCTGCGCCGAAAAAGCGAAAGAAACCTGCGATATGTTTTAAAGTATATAATAAATAAAACAAAGTATATGTTTCAGTCCTGTCACTTTTTTTTTTTTTACTTACTTTTACACTTTTTCTGCTGTTCAAAAAAAACGTTATTTTCGCTATTACCACAAGCAAGCTACGAATCTGAGTGCAGGAGCTCTGCGTTACCATAGAAACGTCAGTGGTTTGCTGTGACTCGTGACTCTCGCGAACAGCACTGAACGCACACTTTGGCCGGTACAAAAAATGTATTAATATTTTAAACCTTTTATCAGCTTATGTAGGCTCTACAACAAAGGAATTGCTGATCTCTAGTGATATCTTATTTTTGTAATAGCTCATTTGTTGGTAAAGGGTGAGAGGTCTGGCGAGCCACATGATTTTTGTCAAAGAGCCAGGTGTGGTTCCCGACCACTGGGTAAGGGGATAGAAAATATCGTTTGGTCAGTATAAAAGTAATAGAACTCTATGGAAAGTCTACACAATTCACAGAAACAAACGTGTGTGTGTGTGTGTGTGTGTGTGTGTGTGTGTGTGTATATATATATATTATAGATGGATCATGTGACTAGCTCATTTGTTGGTAAAGGGTGAGAGGTCTGGCGAGCCACATGATTTTTGTCAAAGAGCCAGGTGTGGTTCCCGACCACTGGGTAAGGGGATAGAAAATATCGTTTGGTCAGTATAAAAGTAATAGAACTCTATGGAAAGTCTACACAATTCACAGAAACAAACGTGTGTGTGTGTGTGTGTGTGTGTGTGTGTGTGTGTGTGTATATATATATATTATAGATGGATCATGTGACACTGAAGACTGTAGTAATGATGCTTAAAATTCAGCTTTACATCACAGGAATAAATTACATTTTACAATATATTCACATAGAAAACATTTCTAAATATGTTAGTTATATGTCTAGTTATTTTAAATATTAATAATCTACAATTTTTACAGTTTTTACTGTATTTTTTATCAAATAAATTCAGCCTTGCTGAGCAGAAGAGACTTCTTTCAAAAATCTGTAAAAAATCTATATTTAGCAACTAAGTGGTCAGACTCACTGGCAGAGCAGTCCGGTGTGATCAGGTGGACAGACGCAGGTGTATCCCGCAACCGCAGCCGCACACGAGCCTCCGTTCTCACAGCGATGCTCCTGGCACACATCTGCCTCCAGCTGGCAGTTCTTCCCAGCGTATCCGGGAGCGCACTGGCACTCGTAGTCCCCCGGCAGATCCCGGCACATCCCGCGGACGCAGGGCCGCCAGCCGCACTCGTCCACGTTCTCCTGACAGCGCTCGCCGGTCCATCCCGGGCCACATTCGCAGGAGAGGAGATTGAAGAGATCCGTGCAGGTGCCGTTGTTCTGGCACGGATCGGAAAGACAGGAGGAGGAGCTGGTGCATCCCAGACGAGGCTCAGAAATCCCGCCGACTCGCATGAACCGGGACGTTTGTGGCGCTTCTTCCTCTAGGAGTCCTGAAAACGGTAAATAAACGCCACCGATCCGCACCTCGCCCAAACAGCCGGTGTAGTTCTCCGCCAGCCAAACGCTGGAGGAGTTGAAGAAGTCCATGTTTCCGGCGGGATCCGAACTGAATCCGGCCGCTTGTCCGTCGATGGAGAGGTGCCACTGAGACACCGCTGTCCTCGAGCTGGACAAGTAGAGTTCCACCTGGTGCCAGTCTCCGTCCGAAACGGGGACGTCGCTGGTGAAGGCGTGCACCTCCAGACTGTTCCCGTCGCGAAACTTGACGATGAGGGAGGAGTTGAGGAGCCACATGCAGAAGAACTCCAGGTGGCTGGAGGCGCGTAACAGCGTCCCGTTCTCCTCGCGCGTCCGGAGCTGCATCGAGATGCTCGTCACGGGGACGAACAAGGAGCCGTCGGCGCTGAACTTCAAAGCGTTGCTCTCAAACGTGGCATTGGCTAAACCTGCAGTGAGGAGGAGATTATTAACCCTAAAAAGGGCAAAACCATAAGGAGACATCAGAAAATTCATTTGTTGCTATTTTCCATCTTATTGGGACTAATAAAATAACACAATTTCATGATTTTTTTCTAAACTTGACTCTTATTTTTGATTTTAATGTTTGTATCCCCCAGGATACGTTGCCTCTTTGGAGGTATAAATTCACTGAAAACAGAACACTTGTTTATCAATGCTAACATGGTTGCTAACACAGCTACAGGCTACTCGTAAATTAAAGTAGTTAAGCTACATTCAAGCTACTCTTCTGAAAAAGTAGCTAGCTACATCTAAACTACTTTCAATTTTTTTTATTATTATTATTATTTTAATGTTTTTTGGTTTGTTTACATTTAACATAAATAACTGAATAATTGTTCATGAAGAATTATAATGAAGTTATAAGTAAAATATAATGAAGTTATAAGTAAAAACAACATATTGTAATGCAATTATGACTTTAAAGAGTAGAGTCAGGTTGATTGGGACACTTTTTCCAAGTCATTTCAATGACAAAATGTGTCAAATCATTTGATTTTGTAAACTATCCGATACACACAATAATAAAATAGAGTTATATATAGTTACATTATCTCAAACTGACTGTCAAAGTGCAAAATTGCTACAAACATAACATCAATGCAAGAACAAAATGAATGCAACTTAAACTGGATACAGAGGAGTCGTAAAATGAGCAGGTTAAACTCTCAGACTGTGAATGGAGACGCTCTGAGATGTCAAACATCAGATTTTCATGTTACGGATAGTGTTATTTTATTTTATCATTTTAACATTATCATTGAGATACTATTATAGTTTTTTTATATTTTGAATTAGTTTTTATTTTTGTATTTTCCAACTGAATTTCATTTTAAAGTTTTAGTAATTTTGTTGTCATTTTTATTTCTTTTTTTAAATCTGTCTATATAGTTTTTATACATTTTTATTTTAGTTTTAATTTTTTATCACATTAAGTTAAACAAAATTAAAATGATATTTTAATTTTAAAATATTCAAATAATGAATTTTTTTTCAGTTGATTTTATTCCAAGCAACAAAATTGTTTTATTTTTAGTTAACCATAATAACTCTGCATCTGGGTCTACTTGGATTCAATACAATTCAATAAAAATTGCACTATGAAAAATAAATAAATAAACAAACCAATAGTATATCTTCTCATACATTACAAAAAAAAAAGTAAAGGAGAACATTTTTAAAGCTATTTTAAAAAAATGTAAAACATGAAGAAATGTAATTTTAAAAATGTAATATTTTTTGAGTGTCCTGAAAATCATAATTCCCAGCAAAATTCACATATTTCTTCACATATTCACGTTTTTATAAAAATTTCGATTAAAATTTTATTTCCATATTTTCTGTTTATTTTAATTTTAAAGTTTTAGTCATTTTGTTTTAAAATAAATCTTTTTTTTTTTTTTTTTTAATTTCCATTTCAGTTATTTTAGTACATCAAGTTAAAACTAAATGAAAATGAGAATTGTTACTTTAGCAACTACAGCTGGAAAAAATGTTTTTTATATTGTATTTTATTTCAGTTAACCTTTATTTTATTTCAAATAACAAAAATGTTTTTTATGGTTTTAGTTTCAGTTTTAGTTTACTATAATAATGCTGCAACGTGTACATTTTCACTTTGCAGGCACCTTCATGACCCTAAATGAGAAATAGTCACACTTTAAAGACAAACATCCTTGGTTAACAAGTATTTCTGACAACTCAGAAATGTGTTGAGGGTCAAACTGACCCGGAACATAAGAGTTAAAGGAGTAGTAGGAAAAAAATACTATGGAAGTCAATGGTGCTCATCAATTTCATCAAATCATCATTTTTCTAAATATCTTCTTTTGTGTTCAACAGAAGAAGGAAACTCATACAGGTTTGGAACAAGTGGGGGGTGAGTAAACGGTGACAGAATTTTCATTCTGAAAGTAAACTACTCCTTTAAAGGTTTATTTTTTCTAATTGAGTTGCTGGGTTTCGTGAGCTTGATTGTCAGTTTTCTTGAATACTGAGAAACAAGACAAAGGTCAAGACAAAATTCAGCTGCCAATGAATCCTCAACAGAGCAGATACTCACACTCATAACCGTCAGGTAAATCCACACATCGAGTCCCAGAGTCACACGGATCGCTGACGCACCACACGCGAGCGTCGCATGTCTTCCCGGAGAAGTTCAGTGGACACGAGCACACAAAGTCATTCCAGATCACCACACATTTCCCTCCGTTCTGACACGGCTTCATCTGCAATGAGAGAGTCAAAGAGCAAACCCTGAGAAGACCAGCCAGAGAAGTGAATAACAGCAAGTTTGGGAAAGTAAAGATAGTGAAAATACACACTGTCATTCAACAGCTGGTTAGAAGTTTTTTTTATATATTTTTGGAGGGGGAAGAGGGGAGACAGACAGACACACACACACAGCTTCGCATTCAGACAGTTTCATTTCGCTCCCATCGAGTTAAAAACACAAATAAATGCACAGCCATTTGCACTCTGCATCGAAAACATATATATGAACGCGCTGTTGCTCCTCTGAGAACTTTTAAGGCTTATTCTGTGGCATTTATATAAGCATTTTGACGGGTTTTGTCACAGAGCTGTAAAAACAGTTATGCTCACCAAATGAATGAATCGCGTTTGTGCCGAACTCATATTACAAAGCAAAAACAAACACTCTTCTTCGATCCATGAACGTTTCTCTTAGTTAATATACACGATCTCACAGTCTGGGGCGTCTGTCATAGCAAATCAACACATGCTGTTGTGAATAATTAAGCGAAGCGTCTTCTCATAGGATAAGAACACACAGTCTCATGAATAATTTAATAGACACCGACGCGTCATCGATGTACTATAGTCCATTGCCACGTCACATTGTGACGTCAACACGATGTAGATTTTAAACCCGGAAGATGAAAATAGCGCAAAAAGCTTAAAATTAACCAGTTTTCTCCAACAGTTAAAATTATTGGTTTATTATTGTCTTCTATGATGTGCAACACAAACACCTCTGCTAAAATCTCAGAAAAAGTAGTCTGGGGTTTCATGACCCTTTAATGCAATAAATATGAACTATATAACATATTTACAGCAACTATATCATATATTTACAGCATATATATTAGTGCTGTCAAATTATTAATCACGATTAATCGCATCCAAAATAAAAGTTTTAGTTTTTAGTTTATGTGTGTGTACTGTGTATATTTATTATGTATATATAAATACACATACATGCATGTATATATTTAAGAAAAATATGTTACGTTTAAATATTAAATATATTTATATATAATATAAATTATATGAATATAAATATATACATGTAAATACATGCAAATATTTTCAAAATTTACACTGTATGTGTGCGTATTTATACATAATAAATATACACAGTACACACATATATATTATACGAATGAAAACTTTTATTTTGGATGCGATTAACTGTGATTAATCATTTGACATATATATATATATATATATATATACACACGTGTATACATAAATATATATTTACAGTATATGTTTACAGTATTCATTATTAATCTTTGGTAATATTATGTTCTCAGTGCATTAATTAATGTTAACAGACACAGTTTTTGATTTTAATAATGTATTATTATATGTAAAACTTGGCATTAACTAAGATTAATAAATGCTGTATACGTATTGTTCATGTTAAGTAATATAATTAACTAATGTTAACAAATGAAACCTCATTTTAGGGTGTTACTATGTTTTTTAAACATATATTTTTTATATACATTTTTATTTCCATTTCAGTTAGTTTAGTACATCAAGTTAAACTACATAAAAAATTATAAATGTCTTGGCAACCAGCTGAAATATATATGTCATTTATAAAAATAAACAGTATTTTTATTTTAGTTAAAGCTGCAGTCCGTAACTTTTGTTAAAAGAATTTCTTAATATGAAATTCGAATGGTATGACAATTAGAGATTAGACTGTGCAGAAATTAAATCTACACGCCAATACACACTATACACATAGTCATGCAATGCTGATGTTGTTAACATTAATAATCTGAGAATAAAGTATAACAATAATAATCATTTGCACGGTTTGATGTGATATGAGATAATCGATCTTTAGATTTAATCACCATATAGTGCGATTTATTGTAATGCTTTTTTCCTTAGTTGGTCAGAACAAACGTAGCAGACTTGTTACTTGTTCAGATGACAATAACCGGTGAAAATTCTTATTTGGGTTATATATTCCAAGACATAGGCTAGAATCTGTGATTACTAAGTATAGGATTCACACCGGTGCGGTGACTGACTGCCACACATACTCCTCAAAACATTAGATTCATCCGCGCTGTAGCCGCGCCGCTGCACAACCCACTCAAGGAAGATAATTCCGCAAATAACTGCAATTCCAGGTTTTCAAACAGAGACGGCGACAAAGAGGCAAAACTTACGGACTGCAGCTTTAACATTTATTAACAAAAAAATTTTTTTGTTGTTTTATTTTTAGCTAACTGCAATAACCATGATCCTTTAGGACTCATTCTAATATGCTGATTTGCTGCTCAAGAAACATTTCTGATGATTATCCATGTTGAAAACAGTTGTGCTGCTTCATATTTCTGTGGAAACTGTGATACATTTTATTTTTCAGGATTCACAGATGATCAGAAAGTTCAAAAGAACAGCATTTATTTGAAATAGAAACCTTTTGTAACATTATAAATGTCTTTACTGACACTTTTGAACAATTCAGTGCATCCTTGACAAATAAAAATATTAATTTCTTTAAAGAATAAAATAAAATCTTACTGACCCCAAACTTTTGAATGCTAGTGTACATCTTATAATTGCTCACGGCATCTCACCTTGCACGTCTGGTCTCCGGCGCAGCCCTCCAGCACATTAGAGGAGTTTCTGGGTAAGTAGCTGGGATGCTGTGGTTTGTGGCTGATGCTGCCGGAGTACATGTACAGCTGTGTGTCGTCTATACGCACGTCCTGCAGGCAACCCTTAAAATATCCACCCCACTGTCCGCCGTTTTCTCCTTCAGGAAGCCCACCGAGATACGCCACGTCTCCAGCCTCCACCTCAAACCCAATCAGCTCTCTGGGAGTAAAAACCTGCTGCGTTTGGTTAAATAATATAAAGCCTCGTTCTTTTTTGATGGACACAAAGACCTTCTCCCCGTCGGTCAGGAAGCTGGAAGCTCTTCTGATGGAGTTGTATATCGCAATGTATAACGAGCCGTTGTTTAGGAAAACAGTGAGGTAAGCTTGATTCTCACACTGGAGCTGAAGGACCAGTCCATTCAACTGACGTGATTTCAGCCACAGCGACACGCTCACGTCACCGCCGTGCTGCTGCATGATGGGAAACGCAGCGAAGCTCCTGTTGCGCTCGGGACTGAACGTCCATGAAGTGAACTCTGGTGAGAAAAATAGTTTTAAAGTAGTGCTGTCAAACGATTAATCGCGATTAATCGCATTTAAATTAATTAAGTTTGTGATTAAGTAAGTGATTATATTTCATTTTATTATTATAAATTATGATATTTTAGTAATTAGTTTTTTTTTTTTTTTCAAAATGATTTTAATTTAAATATTTAATGATTTAATTAATTATTAGCTAGAATTACTATAATTATAATAATAATTATTATTATTTGAATATACACACAAGATTTTTTTTTTCCAAAAATAAAGTCCATTTATTAAAATTAATTGTATGATTAATAATTAAATATATAAAATTTATTTATGTTACTTTTCAAAGTACAGGCACATCAATTACATAAGCATCACAAAAAAAGTTCACAAATGAACGTCTCATAATTTATTCCAGAAAGCTGTTATTTAACAAGAAGCCTCACCTTCTGAACAGTTGTGTCCATGAAACGGCCTGCGGCAGTCGCACCTGTAGTCTGACCACAGATCCACACAGCAGCCGCGCTCAGCGCAGGGGTCCAGCCCACACCAGTCGCTCTTCTCACAGCCCATCTGCACATCCGGCTGCGGACCGAAGCTCTGGGGAAGAACCGGCTGAGAATCCACCAGCAGATCCTCAAAACAGCCCAGGAATCCCATCCTGGATGCGGTTCGGTTGAGGTATTCCTGCGGCACCCCGCCGAGGTAGACTCTCTCCAAACTGTGCGGCTGGAAGGACAGAAGCTGGTTGTGTCCTCCATCCTCAGCTCTGGTCAGGTCGTCTGATAGCGAGGTCAGAATCAGTCTCTCGTCCACACTAACCGAGACTTCGTGCCAGAGTCCGTCGCTGAAATCCCCGCTTAACTGCACAGCCAGCTTTAAGTCTCCCGATTCGGCTCTGGAGTGCAGGTCTCCACCAATTAGCTCCAGTATGAAGAAGTGCTCTTGGCTTCCCCGGAGGAAGAGAATTAGATCCGGCAAGGTCGTCCTGAACCTCAGCTGGACACTCGGCCCTTGGGATGTCCTGTTGATTTGCGAGACCTCGATGACCAGATAACCTAGATATGGCAAAAAAATTAAAATCTCGATTTTTTCAGAACATTTGACCGAGTCTCGATTTTTTTATGACTTTTAACTAGTCAACTTGAAAATGTAACTACAACATGATTAAAGTAACTTTATTATCTTTATTAACCCTCTAGTTAAAGACAATTCTATTCCAAGTGCACCACACATGAAGTTGTCAACATGATGTAAATGTTAAACAAATCACTTGTTAAATATCTTTGCAGGAAAGATGCATGAACTACATCTTGTACAAACATCTTATACATATTGTATGTTCAGAAATAATAAGAGGAAAATGCTTTAAAAAAAAATCTCAATGCATGAAACGGCAGTCTAAAAACGCAGTGCTCAAGTTAAAATAAGTTCACTCCCATCTTCTTGCATGTTTTTCCTATTCCACTGCCCACGTCGCATCTTTATCAACACATAAGTGCATTCTGTGTGAATGGCGCCTAGCGATATGAGCGCGTCACGTTTGAGCAGTTAATCACGTGCGCCGACATGCCGTTGGATGGTTCTTTCCTCTTTAGCGTTATCATTTCCATATTGTCAAAGTGTCTAATTCTAACACTTGGTAATATTTCTATTCAAAATCGCGATTCCACAATTTCTAAAAAATAAAACCGTGGCAAAACATTACATTCGAATTAATCGATAAAATCGGAAAAATCGCCCGGACCTACCTCCTGTTGTCACAGACAGAGGTGGGTAGTAACGAAGTACATTTACTCCGTTACATTTACTTTTTTCAAATTTTGGGAAAATTTGTACTTTTAGATTTAAAGATGGGTACATTTCTAGCGAAAAAACTGTACTGTTACTTCGCTACACTGCGCGGCTTTCCTCTCGTTACTTATTTGCAATTTGCAATACATGTTAAGAAACGTGTAGACTATCTTATTCCAAGCGAGCCGTCTCTTTTTTCTGGGGCATGAACGATGCCCCATTGGTGAATGAATCACTCTTTTGAGAAAAGAAGCGGTTTGAAGCGGTTTCTCATTCATTCCGGGTGAGAACACTGAGAACATAAAGATCTACAGTAATTGAAGCCAAATCTGCAAATTCTACTGTTGGCCTGCAATGAGGTGTGTGCTGTCTCCACAGGTACGATTTCATTTAAGTAATATTGTAGTAGGCCTAGCGGTAAGCTAGATCGACTGTCACGTGAAATGTGTAAAGTGAAATGAATGAAAAGTGCCGATCGCGGCATTTCATTTATAGTAGATTTGCTTTATTACATTGCATCAAATCCTTTTTTGAGTCTGCAGCGTTGAGCATTATAACCAACTACTCACGTTTGAGCTTATGAATGCAATATCCAAACAGAGGCGTTTTGATTTATCACAGCGGAGAACTCCGGAGTTGTTCAGTGTGCGCGCTCATTGACTGAATTCTGATGAAAATTCTCAGCAAATTCTCTCATCAGCATAAACAACAAAGTGCCATTGCATGACATTGCAGCTTCAACCTTTAATGAGTTATGAGTTAAGGTAGTTATAAAATTGCCCTCAAGTAAGAAATGAAGAAATGCCCCTGTGGAAATGAGTTAATTTCTGATATATATATATATATCCCAATTCGTCGGTCATCCGACGTGACGTCGAGAGTGACCGACTGAAAGGGAACTAGTAACTCACTACTTGAGTAGATTTTTCAGAGGATACTTTTTTACTCTAACTATAAGGATTGTTACTTTTACTCTTACTTGAGTAATTATTTATATAAGTACTTGTACTTTTACTTGAGTGCAGTTTTTGGCTACTCTACCCACCTCTGGTCACAGAGAAGGTGGTGGATGTTTGGCAGGTGTCACCGTGGAAGCCTGAAGGGCATGTGCAGATGTGCTGATGCTGGTCTCTGAGCAGTGAAGGCACACAGGTGGCGTTGTTTTGGCAGGGGTCAGGCACGCAGGCGGTCAGCGGGACGTCACAGTCATGACCGCCCCAGGGCAGCTGGTCCGGCGCAGGAGGAGGACAGTGACACGTGTAGTCATTAATGGCGTCTTCACAGCGGCCGTCATTCTGACAGGGTTCGCTCTCACACTCGTCCAGGTTAATCTCACACACCACACCTGCAGGGGGAATTACAGACTGAGGTCATGGATGCATTTGGCACAGACATTCAAAGACAAACCTGTGTGTGTGTGTATATATATATATAAATATATATAATGTAATATGTATAATGTAATGTGTGTGTGTGTGTGTGTATATGTGTGTGTGTGTGTGTGTGTGTATATATATATATATATATAATGTAATTGTAAATGTAATGTATATATTTTATAATAACAAATGCAAAATATTAACAAAAACCTATTATAATATACAGTCAGGTCCGGCAGTATTTGGACACTGACTGAGTTTTTGTGCTTTTGCCTTTATACACCACTACAATGGATTTGAAATAAAACAATCAAGGTGTGATTGAAGTGTAGACTTTTAGCTTTATTTTAAGAGGTTCCACAAAAATATGACATTTACCATTTAGGAGTTACAGCCATTTTAAGCAAAGTACCTCCATTTTCAGAGGCTCAATAGTATTTGGACAAAGTGACATAATTGCAAATATAAGCACAATTTTAATACTTGGATGAAAATGACTGCCTGTAGTCTGGAGCCCATGGACATCACCACATTCTGAGCTTCCTCCCTGGAGATGCTTTGCCAGGTCTGATTGTGCATATATATATATATATATATATACAGTATATATATATATAAATCTTAAACAGAAAGTCATAAAAATCTACCTATGAAGTTACTGTAACATAGGGACAACCTTTATACATCAGAGCCAATGACTTACAGAACCGTGAACTAAAGGAAATGATCGGACTTTTAATTGCATTTACTTTAATCCCTTGTCTTTAATCAGTAATGTAATCCTGCTAACGGGATGGGCATGTCAGCATATGGTTGCAACTTAACTACTGTTTGTTTAGTCTGTGGGACGACTGTTAACTACTGCTGAATAATAACACTGCACCAGTAAATATGCCCAAACTAAACAAAACAGAAATGTATGCACTACATGTGCACATGCAGCTGAGCAAGACAGTCCATCACTGCGGATGACAGCAGGTGTCAAACACACAGTCATTGTGCAACCGTTCCTGCAAGTTATCAGTTTTCACCAGTGCAAACTGTAGAAGCTTGTGGTTGTTTGCCATATATTTTGCATTCCTTGGCAATATTAAACATGAACCTAAGTTAACTGATAGGCTGCCTTGAAACGATGAGTGTAACAAAAAGTGCTATGAAAATATAAATTGACTTCATTCCAGCGCATGCTATGCAGAATGCAAAAAGCTGTGCTACTGTTACATTACATTAATCATTTAGCTGAAGCTTTTATAATGCACATGAGGAAAAAAACAAGAGTTTATACTGAAACCAACAATGTTAGCAGTGCAACGATACTAAAAATCAACATGTGAAAACGTGTGTGCAGAAAAGAGAGAAACAGGAGAAAAAAAGTGATTTTCTTCCTCAGTACTAAAAGTTAAAAAAGCATTTTTGTTACTTAAAATAAAATGCCCACTAACTGAAATATACGGTGGCCGAGAGAGCTCAACGCGCTGCAAATGAAAAAACATCTTCATCAATTTGACAACACATGCTGCAAATGCTCACAACACAAACAAATAAAGAAAAGCGCTGCAAAACCAGAAACGCTGCAAATAGTCACAGACCACATCGAAAATGTTTAAGGGAACCGCAAAGTGACAAACATGGCTGGGACATGCACTGTCTACTCTGAAAGGTGAGATTTTTGTTTATTTTAACACCCTGATCATATTCATTAGCTCTTTTGTGTGGATATTATTAGCCTAAATAAGCTGACGAAATACACACTGTAACTGTGAAAGGTTATGTAAGCTGGCTAACTTACTTTTACAACTTACCTTACAAAAATTAACCATAGCCTACTATTAAAATTAATTAATTAATAAATACATTTATTATATAAGAATAATTCAAACAAAAAAATGGTTACTGTAACCATGCACAAATTAACCATGGATTTACTACACTAACCATAGTTTTAACCATGGTATTTGTACAACTGTGGTTATACAAATGGTAATCAATAAGCCGAAAGAAAAAAAAAACATTGTTAATTTTCGTTTTGTTGGGGTAATTTTGTTGTGATGTGTGCTACTTGCGCATTTCTGTATTTGGATGTGTTGTGAGCATTTGCAGCTTGTTTTTGTATTTGGTTGTATTGCGAGTATTTGCAGCACATGTTCTGTCAAACTGATGAAGATGTTTTCTTGATTTGCTGGTGCTTTTTCTATTTGCATGTGTTTTCTGAAGTTCTACGTTGAGCTCTCTCGGCCACCGTAGAAATAAAATAAAATATAGAAAAATTGTTGCAACATTTCTCATTTTCATTTAGTTTAACTTGATGTACTAAAACAACTCAAACTGAAATAAAAATGTAAAATTAAAAATGTATTGTTAACTAAAACTAAAACTATAAAAAATATCTTCATTATTTGAAATAAAATAAATATTAACATAAAGTATAAAAAAAAACTAAAACCTTATTTTTTTTGTTTCAGCTAGTTGCCAATGCAACATTTTTCATTTAGCTGAAGTTTAATTTAAAAAATAACTAAAAATGAGTAAACGAAAACTACAAATGAAAACTTTAATAAAAAAAACTAAATATACATATTTTAAAAAATAAATTAAAAAAATGACAAAAACAACCAATTTAAAACTTTAAAATTAAAAATGAAAACAAAATATAGAAATAGAAATCAAAATATTAATAAAAAAAACTTTATGTCTCAGTGACACTAAAATAACACTATCCAGTACAAATATTTTAAATCAAGATACATTTATTTGAGATGCAAAATGACATAAAATACGAAGTCTTGTATTCTGATTTACTAGAATTTATCAATTTTCTTAAAACAAGAAACATTCAAATTTAAAGGGAAAACAAGTCTATTTTTCTGACCCCACTGTCAGATATATTTTCTTGTTTTATGCATAAACATTGATTCTTTTTTTTTTTTTTTAGAAAGCAAGACTTCTTATCTCATGTCATGTTGCATATTTGTACATAAAAAGAAAAAAAAATTTAAATACTGAGTCAGAAAATGACTTGTTGCAGTACTTTTGTAACTATGTGCTAAACAAAACCTGAAGAAAAACCCTGCACACATTCTACAGTATATGATATTCGTCATAAGGAGAGCCACACACTTCATTTCCAGTGTCTTTCTTAAGACAGCAGAATTGTGAGCTCTCCGCAGGTTAATTCAACATTAGTGCAGGGATCCTCTGGAAAGCTCCGACGCTTTACCTGTCAGGAGAAGCAGCCCGCTGCAAATCACTCTCACTATTAGTCCTCTCATCCTGCCAAACGTCCAGACACTGACACACAGCTGACAGACGTCCAGCGATTTCTTCCTCTCAGTCCCTGTCTAACTTCTCTCTCTCTAGCTTCCTAGTTTTTTCCCTCTTGCACAAGTCGATCCACCTCTCGGTACCAAGCGTCCAGGAGTGATTACAACAGACGTGTCCAGCATGACTCCCCCTCCGCTGGGATAATAATCCTCGGAGCCTCCCGTCCCGTCCCAGCTGACATCAGGAATGCCTGTCTGTACGCCGTGAGCGACTGCTTTCCATGCCAGCCAGAGTACCACTCATTACTGGAGATGTGATTTGAGTCCTGTCCGTGTGGGAAGCTTTCAGAATAAACTACACCACTTTCCAAATCTGAACAGATTTAAGCACTAGGCATCAGAGCATCCGCCGACTTTGTAAATAATAGTTAGAGAGAAAACTGAGCATCACACAGTCAGTGCTGGTAGATTATTCACATGCTGTAGAATGCAGATTACTTGATGAAAATTGCAGTTAGTAATGTAATCTATTACACATTTTAGGTAATGTAATCTGACTACTTTTTGATTGCTTTTGACCCAGTTTGTTTATCACTTTGATTTGAATAAGATGAGTTTAGTAACTTTAGTATAACTATAGTTAACTAAAACCATAAAAAAGCATTTTCATTGCTTGAAATTAAATAAACATTAACTGAAATAAAATTTTACAATATTTCAGCTAGATGCCAAGGCAACATTTCTCATTTTCATTTAGTTTAACTTGATGTTCTAAAATAATAGTAAAAATGACGTTCTAAACTTAAAGTAAAAAATTATATAGGAATTTAGAAAACACTAATAAAAAAAAACACACAACAATATTACTAAACATTAACCATAATAAGACAAAAAAGGTAAAAAAATAAATAAAAACTAATATTATATCAATGATACTAAAATAACACTGTCCAATACAAATAACTAAATTCTTAAAACAAGAGACATTCACTTGAGATGCAAAATGACATAAAATAAGAAGTCTCGTTTTCTGATCAATTTTAACAATTTTGTAAACTTTGTAAAAATACAAAGGGAAATCAAATTTATTTTATTCTTTGTTATCATCAAAATCAAGTGCATTAAACATTACATTATGTCATGGTTTCCCAGACTGGGGTTTGTGAGGAACTGCAGGGGGAAATTGATGTAAATTGATGAAAGGCTAATAATTAATTAACTTTTAGAAATGTTACATTAAAATAAATAAACAATTTTAAAATAAAACCAAATTAAAAAAAAACGATACTAAAACAATATGATTTTTTTTTATTCTCTTTTTTCCATGTAATTATAGTCACCTGACTAGTGGCCAGTAGGCAATTCCATAAAACTGGAAGATTTTCCTAACATATATAAGCAATGGGAAATTTAAAAACTTAAAATTTAAACAAAAATTTAAAATGGAAAATTTAAAATGCAAAAAAAGAAGAATTAGGGTGAATCATTTAATTATGAATAATTTACTGCCATTTTGTGAATATTAAGTAATCATGTAATCAATAAAAAAAAAACTGTAATCAGATTATGAGAATTTTTTATGTCCAGATTATCCAGATTACACTTAATCAGTTACTACCAGCACTGCATGCAGTTCACTAAACGACACACTATCAGACTTTCAAGTTGTTCCGAACACAACAAACTAGCTAAATATGGGACTGGTTGCTAAGAGACACATGACAAATATAAACAATATGTGTTCTAAAATCCGCTCAAAATATCAAACATGTTTGATTCTACTCTGACTGGATGGAGTAATCTTGAAGATAAAAAATTGGAGTCTGTGCTTCAGAACTTCAGATAATAATGTTAATCACAGGCCTTAGTTTACTAATAGATCAAAAATTGCTGTTTTAAAAACCTGTAGAAAACTCCTATGGTGTGAAAATGCTCATTTTCTTTCAGGATTTAGGAGCTCTGTATAAACTTCTAAGGTTAGAGATCTTGACAGAGACCCTGCTTGAATCAGCGCTCAAAATAGACATGGACATGCTGTCATTTTTTAAGGTTTGGTTACTTGAAATAAAAGAAACCTTAACCAAAATATCATAAAATATAAAAAACTTTCCACTTTTTTTGAATTTCAGATATTGTCAGTTTAACTTGATGTACTAAAATAAAATAAAAGTGAAAAACAATATAGACAAAAAATACTAAAAATAACAAAAACACAACGAAATTACTTTAAATAATAAATAACTCTACCTAAATTAAAAATTAAAATTAAAAAATATGAAAAATCTCATTTAAAACATTAATTAAAACTTTGAGATATAATAGTATCTCAAACTTTTTTTTACATTTCAGCTATTGCCAAGGCAACACTTCTCATTTTAATTTAGATGTACTAAAATAACTACAGATGAAAAAAAAAACAATATAGACAGATTTAAAAACTAAACTAAAATATCTAACTAAAATGAAAATGGAAAATATGAAAAATGAAATATGAAAAATATGAAAAAACTGATTTAAATATTAATAAAAACTATAGTAGTATCTCAATGATACTAAAAGTTCAAGTAAGGAAAATGCTTTTTGATTGTTTTAGTTTTAGTTTCAGAAAAATTACTAAAACTATAATTAAAATTAAAATGGAAAACATGAAAATAAAAATAAAAATGTTTATAAAACTACAATAGTATCTTAATGATACAAAAATTTTGAATAGAACACTTTTTTATGGTTTTAGTTTTAGTTTCAACAAAATTGCACTCTAAAAAATGCTGGGTTGTTTCAACCCAACTTTGGGTCAAATATGGACTAACCCAACTGTTGGGTTAAATTTTTACATTAAATTTTTAACCCAAAAGTTGGGTTAGTCCATATTTGACCCAAAGTTGGGTTGAAACAGCCCAGCATTTTTTAGAGTGTACTAAAACTTTAACCAAAATTAAAATGAAACTAAATATGAAAATAGAAACTATAATAGTATATTAATCATACTAAAACAACAGTTTGTGGAGTTTTGCAAAAATGTAAATAGAGGCATGTTTTCCGACGTGCGCCTACAATACGATGCGCATTCAGCCATTGATATATGTGCATTATTTTGAATGATGTGAAGTAAAGTCATGTGATATACGGAGCACACTCACACACCTGTGAACCCCGCAGGACACGAGCACCCAAACGCATTGATGAGATCTTCACAGCTGCCTCCGTTTTCACACGGCGCGGACTCGCATTCGTTCACGTTAACTGAACAGTTGTCGCCTGCGAAACAGAAAATCTCCAGTTACTAGCAGCTCTTTGAGAAGACGTTGTTGATGATTCAATTCAATTCAAGTTTATTTGTATAGCGCTTTTCACGATGCAAATGGTTGCAAAGCAGCTTTACAGAAAATGAAAGTTTCTACATTATATGTAGTAATAGCTTATCTCAAGTTGATGTCCATACGGCAGAAATGTACAGTAAAATTAGATCTTTGTAAGGCTGGATCCAGACTGAAGCTTGTGTAATTCAGAAACAGTATCTGACCTGTGAATCCAGCGCGGCAGTGGCACAGGAATCCGGCTGCGCTCTCGTAGCTGAAGTCCGTGTCCAGATCAGGCAGAAGTCTGTAGTGTCTGGAGTCGGATCGCTGGAAACATTCGCCGTCATTCTCGCACGGCTGCGTTTCACACTCATCCACATCAAGCTCACAGTTCTCGCCTTCATAGCCTGAAGGAAATAACAAGAGTTAAAGGTCCCATATTGTCAAAACTGAAATTTCCTGGCTTTTTTCAGGCCAATCAGAAGAGAGGCTCATGAATATTAATTAGACAGACCAAAATCGACCTGTTCTCAGCAGAGCTCCTGAGAGAGGAGCTGTAAAAATATATTGAGATGGTTTTTGGTACTTATACCGCAAATATATATTCTTAAGGACATCAAAACCTAAAATAAAACTCCAGAAAGTTGTAAAATATGGGACCTTTAAAGAACTGTGTGTAAACTCGAGGAGAACTGACTTCACTACCAGTGCTGTTTTAGTATCACCAAATCTACTAAATCTATATCTATAGCACTACTAAATATAAATCTATCTACACTTAATCTATAGTATTACTATACTATTATAGTTTTTATTAATATTTTGAATCAGGTTTTATTTTCATACTTTCCATTTTTTATTTAAGTTAAGAAAAATGTTAGTAATTTTGTTGTGCATTTTTATCCTTTTTAGTCTGTTTTTTTGTTTGTTTTATTTGTAGTTATTTTTGTGCGTCACATTAAACTAAGCTAAAATGAGAAATGTATTTGGCAACTAGCTGAAATTAAATAAAAGTTTAAGTTTTTTATATTTTATTTCAGTTAACATTTATTTCAAGTAGTGTTATTTTGATGAGAATACTATTATAGTTTTTATAATTATTTACAATTGGTTTTTATTTCTGTTTTCATTTTAATTGTAGTTAAGGTAGTGTAGATTATTGTAGTTTAATTGTACTTTTAGTAATTTTGTTGTTTATTCTTGTCATTTTTATTAGGGTTTTTTTATATTTTATTTTAGTGCATCAAGTTAAAAATTAAATTAAAGTGAGAAATTTTGCTTTAGCAACTAGCTGAAATAAAGTTTTTTATATTTTATTTTATTTCAGTTTGTTTTATTTAAAGTAACAAAAATGTTTTTTATGGTTTTGGTTTTAGTTTTAGTTAACTATAAGAACCTGCTTCTTACAGTACATTCAGTTTTTATAATTTATTTGTCAACATTTATTTCAGGTGGTGTTATTTTAATATCATTTAGATATTACTATTATACTATTAGTACCTACTATTATATTTTTTATAAATATTTTCAATTGGTTTTTGTTTTTATATTTTCTGTTTTCATTTTAATTGTCGTTAAAGTTTTAGTAATTTTATTGCGCATTTGTAATTTTCATTACTTTTTGTTTTATTTTAACGACTACAGACCTGTCGCTCTCACGTCTGTGGTCATGAAGTCATTTGAGCGACTGGTCCTGGCCTACCTGAAGGACATCACTAGACCCTTGCTGGATCCTCTTCAGTTTGCCTACAGAGCAAACAGGTCTGTGGATGATGCAGTCAACATGGGACTGCATTACATCCTGCAACACCTCGACAGACCTGGGAATTACGCAAGGATCCTATTTGTGGACTTCAGTTCGGCCTTCAATACCAACATGCCTGACCTTCTCTCAGACAAACTCACACAGCTTTCCGTGCCCACCTCCATCTGTCAGTGGATCACCAGCTTCCTGACAGACAGGCAGCAGCTAGTGAGGCTGGGAAAACTCACATCCAGGACTATCACCATCAGCACTGGCACTCCCCAGGGAAGGGTTGTGTTCTCTCCCCACTGCTCTTCTCCCTCTACACAAATGACTGCACTTCAAAGGACCCCACTGTCAAGCTCCTGAAGTTTGCGGATGACACTACAGTCATCGGCCTCATTCAGGACGGTGACGAGTCTGCCTACATGGTTCATCCATAACTGTCTGGTTTGGTTCAGCTACCAAATCAGACATGACTACAACGGACAGTCAGGACTGCTGAAAGGATTTATCAGTGCCCCTCTGCCCAGCCTCCAAGATCTTTACATCTCCAGAGTAAGGAAAAGGGCTAAGAAAATCACTTTGGACCCCTCACTCCCAGCCCACTCTCTCTTCTAACTGTTGCCTTCTGGTCGGCGCTACAGAGCACTGACCACCAAAACAGCCAGGCACAAGAACAGTTTTTTCCCACAGGCTATATTCAGCCTGAACAATTGAAACTTTATACATCGTTCATCACAACTGACATTTATATACACAGAATCCAAAATTTGTACACTTGTAAACTGCACACTTTGTAAATAACATATCTGCACACTTATAACATATCTGTACTTTTATTTCAACAATTACAATTTTTTTCCTATACTTCTATTTCTGTATATAGTACATTATTTAATTTCTGTGTTATTCCTATGTATGTCTGCACTATCATGTATGTCTGCAATACAGTATGTCTGTACTTCTGCACTGGAAGCTCCTGTCGTCAAGTCAAATTCGTTGTGTGTGTAAACATACTTGGTAATAAAGCTCTTCTGATTCTGGTTCTGAAAGACCATATTTTATCTATTTTACCATATTTTCTGGAATATAAGTAACATCCAGTGTTATTTTAGTATCACTGAGATACTATTATAGTTTTTATTACAATTGGGATAATTGTTTTATTTTTCATATATTCTGTTTTTATTTTAAATTTTAAGTTAAAAGTTTAGTTTTTGTCATTTTTAAAAGTCTATACCGTTTTTGATATTTTTATTTTCAGTTTTAGTTTTCACGGCAAAAAATAATTTTCTTCCTCAGTATTTTTTTTCTTTTCAAGTACAAATATCTAAACATTCTTGAATAAAGATACATTTACTTCAGAAGCAAAATGCCTTAAGATATTTAGTCTTGTTTACTGAAAAATGTATTAATTGTACTAGTTTTTGCCTAAAACAAGAAAAAATATCTGCCAATGGAGTAGGAAAATAATAATAATAAGTAATTTGCTTCTCAAGTAAATGTATTTTGGTTTAAGGATGATGCTTGTACTGGAAAACAAGACAGAAATACTGTATTTACTGTAGTAAATTTAGTGCATAAAGTTAAACTAAATTAAAATGAGAAAAAATACACTTTTTTTATAATTAATTTTTTTACTTCCATTAACAATTATTTTAGTTTCAAGTAACGAAAATGTTTTTTAAATGGTTTAAGTTTTAGTTTTCTATAATAACCCTTTTTTATTATCTGACTTGCAACTTATATTCCAAATTATTTATATTTGTGCCAAATGAGAGATGTATGTGAGCCCATGTTTATTTCTATAGAGCATTTTCCACACATTTCAGTTTCAATAAATTAGATTAGGCTTAGCATTTATAATAAATGAGGTTTATAACAAATGGCACTATAATTTATGTTCGTTTTATAATTAAACTGTTCACACCTGTTCTGTTGTGCTGTTAAATTGAAAAGATTGGTTGTTTAGTGAGGGCAACTAAAATACATGTCTATAGTGTTTATAATGTTTGTAAACATTTATTGTTTTATTTATATTTTATATTATTTCTGAATGTATTAATCAAAACAAAGCAATTTTAAACCCGTGGAGACATATGGAGTCAGTTATTTTATGGAAAATATGGTACATCTACTCCAATAAAAACATGCATTCCGTGCATTCGTAGTCTGAAATAGCATTTCATTTGGAGTTTACGATTCTCTTTGCAATGTCCTAC
This sequence comes from Sinocyclocheilus rhinocerous, assembly GCF_001515625.1. NCBI lineage: Eukaryota > Metazoa > Chordata > Actinopteri > Cypriniformes > Cyprinidae > Sinocyclocheilus > Sinocyclocheilus rhinocerous. The sequence goes on along the minus strand of NW_015641045.1, from coordinate 391,249 downwards.
ATGTTTCTCTAGGCGGCAGTGTGGTGTAACAGATGTGGTGTGATGCTAAGACATCATCACTGCAATTCACTTGCCATTAAATGAGCCTCTGAATGCATAAATAAACACAAAGAGATGATGAAAAGGTTTAATTGAAGACTAGTTACCAGGCCAGCAGAGGCAGGTATACTGGTTAACTCCTTCCTGGCAGGTGGCGCCGTGCTGACAGGGGTCAGACTCACATTCGGTTATGTCGACTTCACAGAAAGAGCCCACAAATCCAGTGCCACTGCAGTCGCACTCATAGCTGTAATTCAAAACACCACCGGCTGAAAAACACATTATTTTATACACTAGCTGTGTGGTTTTAAAGGACAGAGAGCCAGTTACAGACAGAAAATGTATTTATATGATGTTATCTAATCATCTCAGACAAATCATTCCCATGCCATTACACTTCCACTTCTAATATCTCCTCAAACACACTACACTTTCATTCAGTATTGCTTAACGTAAGTTAAAGTGCATTTATTCTAAGCTTGACCAGTGGAGACCTCCGGAGGGGCAGGGGGAGAAATTGCGTTATGAGGGCACAGAAATCTTGGTCCCCCTCGGGAAAGTCGCGATCCGAGATTTATGTGATTCATGCCGGATCATTTTTTACACTGATATGGTGATTGTAGTTTAAAATAACTGAGAAGTCACATTTGAAAGAGAAACATGACTTGATGCACTGGTTGAAACACAGATTAATTAAGATACTGGATAATTTGATAAAGTACTTGTTGATTACTTGAACAATTTATTAGTTAAGACACTGACTGACTTGATAAAACACTGGTTAATTAGTACATACACTAAATCTTCGTTAGTTGTGGCACTGATTGATTAGTTAAGACACTGGTTGGTTGGTTGGTTGGATTAAGGAGCTGGTTTAATTTAGACATTGGTTGATAGGTTAAGAAACTGATTGATTAGTTAAGACACTCATTGATTAGCCACAGCAGTGACTGATTAGTTTAGACACTAGCTAAACAATTAAGGCACTGGTTGATTAGTTAAGACTCCGAACTGACTAGCCACAGATTGATTAGATAAGAAACTTTTTTATTAGTTAAGGCACTGACTGATCAGTTAAGGCACTAGTTGCTAAGTTAAGTTATTGACTGACTAGCCACAGATTGATTAATTTAGAAACTGATTTATTAGTTAAGGCACTGGTTGATTAGTAAAGGCACTGATTAATTAGCCACAGATTAATTATTTAACTGGTTGAATGATTAAGACGTTGTTTGATTATTTAAGACACTGATTGACTAGCCAGAGATTGATTCATTTAGACAATGTTGATTGGTTAAAACAATGATTGATTAGTTAAGACACTCATTAGCCGCTTTTCCACCAAAATTACTTGGAACAATTTATCCCAGGAACTTTTTTCCCCCAGGCCTGTTGCTGTCTGCGTTTCCATCGCAGTCTAAAGTACCGTGAAGATTAGGCAAAATAGTCGTGTGACGTAGGTCTGCGCGCGTTTCTCAATACCAATACGCAAATTTTAGTCCAATTTGAGACCACGGACGGGACGACGCAAGTCCGTTAATTCTGCAAACAGCAGTGTACTTGATAAGTCAGTCAGCTCGCCTTGGCTACTGCAATTTTCCTCACTGTATTTACAATAAGACGAAATATGATGTCAAACACCACTGCCTCTTTTCGTTTTCATTTAAACATATTAATAGCCGCAGAAATGTAGTTCAGGGAGCGTACATGCATTACAATGAAACGAAATATTATATCAAACAGTATTGCCTCTTTTCATTTTCATTCTAACATATTAATAGATTAATAGAATAAAGACCAAAGATTACCTGTTAGATTTACCCAAAACGAATTATATCTTATGTTTAACCACTACAGAGACATCAGAGCCAGCGGCAAATGCCAGAAGGACTAGCCAAGTTGAGGCTGCTCTCGTTTGGAAACATGAGCACTGAGCGCCCGCTGATCGCGTGGAGCTCACGTCTCCGAAATCGGCGACGCACATTTTCAAATAGGCGATGTCTTTATAAATAAACTGCAGATTTGAGTTTTAAACAACTACATTCTCTCCTGAAAGACTTTTAAAACTACATTTCATGACACAATAACAGTAATATTTAAAAAAATATATGCGAATATATGGTGGTTGAAATACAATGCTGTGTGAACTCAACCAATCAGCATGTTCAGCGTCCAAGTCCCGCCCCCAAAAGTTCCGAACCTTTGAAAAAGTACTAGGCTACCTCACGAGCAGGGACTTTCTGAGAGGCACATTTTTACCCGGAACTTTATTTAGATCCTTGTTCCTGCGTTGGAAACACACCGAGTACCGGCCCAAAGTCCCTAGTTCCTGGGGAAAGTTCCTGTGGTGGAAAAGGGGCTATTGATTGATTAGCCACGGACTGAATAGTTAAAACACTGGTTGATTAGTTAAGGCACTATGTGATTAGTTAAAGGGTTAGTTCACCCAAAAATGAAAATTCTGAGACTGATTAGTTGAAACACTGGTTAATTAGTTATAGCACTGGTTGATCAGTTAAGGTACCAACTGATTAGCCACAGACTGATTAGTTGAAACACTGGTTAATTAGTTATAGCACTTGTTGATCAGTTAAGGCACTGAGTGATTAGTTAAGGCACCAATTGATTAGCCACAGACTGATTAGTTAAAACACTGGTTAATTAGTTATAGCACTTGTTGATCAGTTAAGGCACTGAGTGATTAGTTAAGGCACCAATTGATTAGCCACAGACTGATTAGTTAAAACACTGGTTAATTAGTTATAGCACTTGTTGATCAGTTAAGGCAATGAGTGATTAGTTAAGGCACCAATTGATTAGCCACAGACTGATTAGTTAAAACACTGGTTAATTAGTTATGGCACTGGTTGATCACTTAAGGCACAGAGTGATTAGTTAAGGCCACCTTCCTGCAGAATTTAGCTCTAACCCTAATTAAACAGCTAATAATGGTAAATTATAAAGGCAAGTGTGTTGGAGGAGGGCTGGAACTAAACTGTACCAGTCAGTGGTCCTCTGGTTAATGATTAGTGGTCTGAAACCTCCATGATCAGACTGAAGCCGGATCAGTTCACTCACCCGTTCACCATATCCAGACATGTTCCTCCGTGTTGGCAGGGTGAACTGTCACACTCGTTGATGTCCAGCTCACAGTTAATGCCCTCGTATCCCGGCACACACTCACAGGTGTACAGACCCACGTGATCGTGGCAGGGGGCGCCGTTCTGACAGGGATCCGCCTCACATTCATCAACATCAACTTCACAGTTCACTCCTGCAGGACAAATCAACACACAGACTCACTCACAGAAGAAACTAGTCAATGGAGTCCTCTCAAAACACCTGCTGCATCCATGATGGCTGTGTTGAATACACTGTTGTATTATATATGTGGCATTGCCATATTTGGAGTACAGAGGTATATGAATATGGTAACATTACCGTGGTATATGATATCAATCAAAAGTTACAAAAAAAAAGTTAAAAAGTATCTAAAGTTACACTTTATTTTGATAGTCCACATTAGACTTTCTACTAACTATAAGTAACTTTGCAACTACATTAATTAAGTAATTTGCAACTACATGTCTACTAACTCTCAGAGTAGACTGGGGTTAGGTTTAGGGTTAGTAGAATAAGTTGACATAGACTTGCAAAGTTTCTCATAGTCAGTATGTTGTTTGTTGTGGATCCATCCAAATAAAGTGTTAGAATATATTAAGCAGACAGTCTAGTAATACTCTAATGACTGCTAGTTGACATTTAGTTGCAAAGTTACTGTTAGTAGAATGTCTAAAGTGGACTATCAAAATAAAGTGTTTCCAAAGTTTGCACACGCTTGACTAAATTTATGATTTTTAAACCTTTTTGGGTGGCATTCATGGCATTTTTTCCTGAAATTATTTCTGTAGACAAATATAAGTTGCATATATGAATACATTTCTATAAAAATGAAATTCTAATAAAATAATAAGTGTCATAAGTGTTTTAATAAGCGTCTTAAATAATCATAAATATTTAGCAAATAAATAATTAACATAAAATACACAAACTAAAATAAACATTTTTTTAAGTTTTTTTTTTTAATTAAATAAAAAGTTTTTTTCTTTACACCTTTTTTCAAAGTCCTCCTTTGAAACCTTTTTCTGCTTAAATGTCTGAAATTATTTTTGTAGACAAATATAAATTGTCTAAGAATATATTTGTTTATAAAACATTAATAGTTTTATAGTTATAAATTATTTAAATAAAATAATTGTAATAAACGGTTCAAAATTATATAAATCAGAATGTAATTAATAAATTATAATTATTTTTAAATAAAAAACATTTATTTGCAGTGAAGCTGGCTGACAAAGTCAAAGGAAACTTAAATATAAGAAAATTTTTTGAAATATTCTTTTTTATTTTTATACATTTTTATCTAATATTTTTATTAATGTATTATTTTAAGAAAGAAAGAAAGAAAAATGCAGTAAAGTTGGCTAAGAAAATGTCCAAAGGAACTTAAAAATAAGAATGTATTTATTTTTATTATTTGATCACAACTGTTTAAAATTCTCTGAATTATATAGTGACCAAAGAATGAGCAGACTCTTCTATGATGTAATACTTCGAAGATATTATGATATGCTTTAGTTCATTTCAGAATCTCATGCATTGTAACAATCTTAGAATCTCTTGCTTATTGTCTTCATGCTTGCAAGTTACAAGTTTTTTGGTTGCTAAATAAATAAATACTTGATGGTAAGCTGGTAGTGTATATTAGAGTATTTTAAAGTACCATGAATACCACGGTACAGCCACAGTACGTTTTTGACCGTCCTTACCTGTAAACCCAATGAGGCATTCGCAGATATAGCGGTCCTTCCCGTTGATGCACGTTCCGTTGTTCTCGCAGGGTTGGGATGCACACTCGTTGATGTCAATATCACAGTGGTAACCTTGGAAACCAGGTACGCAGTAGCATTGATACAGGTCAGTCCCATCCTGACAGATGGCGCCGTTCCTGCAGGGCTGCGACAGACACTCATCGATGTCTTCTTCACAGTGTTGACCCCGGAAACCCGCAGCGCACCGGCACTCGTAGCCGCTCGCCACCCAAATGCAGGTGGCGTTATTAAAGCACGGCTCATCGGCGCAGTCTCGCACCCTCGTCCCACAGTCGTCCCCACCGTATCCACTGGGACAGTGGCACGAATATCCATTGACTCCATCCACGCAGTAGCTCTTGAGGCCTGTACAGGGGTTGCTCTCACATTTGTTGATGTTTCGGGTGCAGTTGGGGCCGTCGAAGCCGTCGGGACACAGACAGGTGTAGTTCTCAGTTCCTGTGGTGCTGAAGCAGCTGGACGGACAGCCTGCGTTTTCACACGGGTCGAATAAATGCTCACAGTGCTCACCTGTGTATAAAGGTGGGGTAACAGAGCAGATGCACAGGTAGCTGTTCAGAGTCGAGATGCAGGTGCTGTTGTTTTGGCAGGGAGAGGACAGACACACGTCAGACGTGACTGTGCAGAACAGAGCTGCGGATGCAAATTGATTAGTGTTAGAGTCAGGGAGAGTCGTTTGATGTTTCTATGAGGCTAAAGGTGTGTGGGATGAAATGAATTGAAAATTCAACGTTTTTTAGATAAACTGTGAATGTTGGCTTGACAAAGACTTATAGATAGATAGATAGATAGATAGATTCAGTAAAATCCTCTTCCTGTCATTCTAATTCAAATCCCAGTGCAACTTCTTGTGTGTTGTGGCCAATTCAGTTCAAATTCACACTCATGAAATTAAAGAGAGGCGCTTCTAAAACACTGTGTGACTCCAGCGTAGGAATAACCGTTTGTCGGATCAAACCTACAACTCTCTGCTCACCGGCTGGAGATTTAACCTCTGCACCACACCATCTACTCAAAGTAAATCACAAAGTGAGAGTAAGTGAGGACAGTATGAAAGATTCAGCCTAACCTAACAGATCTTCAGCACGCTTAAAGCCTCTTAAAGAAACTTCCCATGAGTGAGACTCTGCCCTGCTTGTGAAGACCACGAGTCTTATGAACTGTATTCCCACAGCAGACTCTCACCTGACAGTCTATGCGTCTTTATGTCACCAGAACCTCAGATGTGAGACTCAAGGGCCTTCAGGGACATTCAGGACAGGCCCGGTATGTGACAGCACTACTAACACACACATGGTGCTGCTGACTGCAGATTTACACTGGGACTCCTGCAGAATAAAGGGGCTTTGGTCTTAACTAGTACCTCCACCGGCAGATGGGGAGCGTCTTACCAACTCTGACTAAACCTCCACCAGATGCTCCGTCAATGTGTTGTCAGCTTAACCGACCACCACTCACTGAAACTAATCCATCCTCACGCACGTGATGCATAAATATACCTGTCCATTTAGATCTGTCATAATTATTGAGATATATTTAATCAGCCCTGCTAATACAGACAAGCTACTTAGATTAACCAGCAACCGGTTTCACCAAAAACTAGTCAATTTATGGTTAAAACAAGACTTGGAAAAAATGGACTTGACTCTGAAAACAAGACTTAATATTTTAAATCTTCATGTAAGAGTAACTTTGATGTTGTTAGTAATATTTCAAGATGAACACTACCGGACTGAAACAACTCCCAGACATAATTATTATTTTTTTAAATCCTGAGTGTCAGTTATGATCATCAAGCTTTTGAGGAACATTTATTTGTTAATCTCTCAATCATCATTGTATTGCATTATATGTTTTAAAACGGCAAAGCTTTGATTGTCAAACCAAGCATTTAAATATCATCTTATTAAGATATTTTTTGGAAATATAGAGTGACGACTAATATTTATATGCATTTTATTGTTATAAAGATCCATTGACTTACATTGCAAGCTATCAGAATTCTATCTTAATTTTTGTCCATATAAATATCAGCATCTGCACCAAACTGCATATTTTTGCCCAGTTTGGGACTGAATAAAATTTAGCTGTTTTTTCATCCATATTCTCACTTTATTATACTATTTGAGACAAAGGCCTGATGGATCAAATATGATACTCAACAAAAAGCACATATGCAAACTTTTTAATGTTTCTCTAGTTCACTCAAAAAAAAGGTACAAAAGTTGTCACTGGTGGCGGTACATTTTAAAAAGGTTCTAAAATGTATAATTATGGTACTGATATGTACTTTTTAAGGTACTTATACACTTAAAAATAAAGGTGCTTAAAAGGTTCTTCACAGCGATGCCATAGAAGAACCATCTTTCTTGCCTTTTTAAAATCGACACAAAGAATTTTTTGTGACACAGAAAGGTTCTTCAGATGTTAAAGGTTCTTTATTGAACCATTTAGACAAAAAGGTTCTTCTATGGCATCGTGAAGCACCTTTATTTTTACGAGTGTATTCACCTTTAGTGGTAAATAAAGTACAAAGGTGTACGTGTTTCAAAGATAGCACCCCAGTGACAGCTTTTGTACCTTTTTTTCTGAGAGTGCTCAATAAAATATGAGTCACTGGCATACTTTCAGTAGACAAGAACACAGAGAGAGAAACTGTGTCAGGAGGTCTAGGAGTGACTGTGAATGACCTACAGTCTCTAATCCAGGATCATCTGGTCTGAGAAGAAAGAGAGAGAGACAGACTTGAACACTGATCGAAACCAACACAATTCTCTGACACTTTGTCAGCCACAGCTCTCAATAAAACAAACACATGTTGCTGTTGTTTGAATAAACGAGAAGATCTGAAATGTAGACAGAGCTTGCGGATGGGCTTCAGAAGCTTCCCTTTCGAATCAAGTCTATTGAAAAACTCTGGTAAACAACATCTCAGACTAGTAGAAGAGAGACGTGTGAACCCTCAGGACAGAAGACTGTATCAGACCCCGGGCCCGAGAAAACCAGACAGGGGCCACTATAGATCATCCTTTAATAGACACATGCCATTCGGTATTACTTGCTACTTTGGGGTCTTATCAGCAAACACATGCTTTTACTACGGATAAAATCTCATTAAATAATGGTTACAGTAATTTGGGCTTCATCAAAGTCTGCGAACACCTGCATGTTTTCCACACGATTCCAGCATTAAATCATCGACAGCAGACCCATTAGGAAAGCATAAGTGACCCTAAATCAGATAACAGCACACAAACATACATTAAAAACAATCACAACAAAGTTTCCCCAAATCCTGTTTTGATTGAAACACTAAAGCTGTCCGTACTGAACACACAGGTACAGCGAGTATCTTGCTTAAAGGCATTTCATATGCAGGCTCTTTCTGTTTTGTTATTGTTTTCTTTGTCATATCCAGTCAGAAATATATTGCATATTTCAAACAACTGCTTCAGAAGAAATGAGAGTCGAAAATTGTGGCTCCAAGTTCAAGAATCTTAAATCTTCACTGAACATTCAGGTGTGGATTCAAACAGTATATAATATCATCTTTTGCTCTTTTGAGTCCTAACAGTTCAGATACGCTGTAAAATGTAAATATTAGCATTTTCTTTCACTCTTTCTGAATGAATGCCAAACTTAAACTTTATTTTATTAATACTCTTTTCTAATACTGTACCTCTTATTTGAACTCAAAAGTCAACTCAAATGTATTTGTATAGTTCTTTTCACAATACACAGTTTCAAAGCAGCTTTACAGAAAATCATGATGTTCATGTTTATAATATCTTAATTTCTTCATGCCTTATCGCTGCATTTAGCGGATTAGATGAGAATATAGTTACATTTTGCGACAATACAAGCAGTTGAGATTTGCTATATCACTTTACACAAGTGTACTGTATATATGCAAATAAACTGGACATACTTATAGATCCTATTTTATATAAAGAGCTGGGCGATAATCAGTGTTAGGGAAAGTTACTTTTAAAAGTAATGCATTACAATACTGTTACTTTCTAAAAAAGTAACTAATTGGGTTACTTAGTCGTCTGAAGAGTCACAAGAGTCATCTGATTACATAACTTGTAATGTGTTACTACCCCCAACACTGGTGATAATATAGCTATTTTTTGCTAAATAAATGAATAAAATACAGGCAGTTGCTATAGTATTGATTTACATGAGTGCATGTATGATATATATCCAACTTACAAACAGCTGTTTGATAATAGTATTTTTTTTTAAATGTTGCAACTGATACAAACAATCATGCAGTCAATCATTTGCTATATAGTATATATGTAAATGTACAATGTAAAATAGCATGTACTATATACGTATATCCAACTTTTAATATATCCCTGGGTGATCATTTCAAATGTCTTTTTGTCATATCTCATTTGTAAACATAAAGAGATTGTGTTAAAAGGAAGAGCTGCAGCTGGACTTCATCAAAAACTCATTTTGGCTTGTGAAACACAGCACAGCAGCATTAGTGTCTGTCCTGCTCTGAAATGCTTTTGCTGGTGTGATTCAGGATTTTGCTCTTCTGTTATCTACTGCCCTGATGCCCTCTGACCTCACTGTGTCCGACAGCTCTCAGAGACATGAGCCTCCTCTGAGAGACGGATGAATCCAGCGGCTGGTACAGACTCTCACGCACAGGAGAGAACAGGGAGAAAACACACACGTGCTGGCGAAAACTGGAGGAAGGGGTACTGGATTCGTTATATAAAGGTCATTCCAGATCCATAGATCCAGACTTGAGTTTGCACACTTGACTTTTTTTTTTTAAAAATGTATAAATGTTAAAATGTAAATGTATAAACTCTCTCTACATTTATATACATTCTAACCTAAACTTTTGATGTTGAAAACAAAACGTTTTGTGTACATGTTATAAATCAACTGCCTGATTTGTAATATAACAGACGTATACCATATATATGCTACTGTTCAAAAGGGATCATTAAAACTTAAAGGAATAGTTCACCCAAAAATGAAAATTACCCCATGATTTACTCACCCTCAAGCCATCCTAGGTATATATGACATTCTTCTTTCAGACGAATACAATCGGAGTTATATTAAATAATGTCCAGGCTTGTAAACAAAACTTGTTTCTCGCGAGACTAGCATATTCTCACCGGAGCTTATGCTACGCTTACGTGCTACGTCATCCGCTGGACGCCACTCTCTCGTGAAACTTCTGGAGCGACACGATGCGTTTGTGTAAGAAAAATATCCATATTTACAACTTTATAAATCTTGATCTCTAGCTTCTGCTAACTGTGGTACGTGCGTTCACGAGAGAGTGGCGTCCAGCGGATGACGTAGCACGTAAGCAAACGCGGTGACGAACGCGGAAGTGACGAACGTGGAAGCGCAGAGGAGAGAGCAAAACAAAACACCGGTCACGAATTAGTAGTACAAAACGAGGATTTGTAAAGAAAAATTTTTCTTACACAAACGCATCGCGTCGCTTCAGAAGGCCTTTATTAACCCCCCTGAGCCGTGTGGACTTCTTTTATAAAGGATGGGTGCAATTTTTTCGACTTCAAATTTTGGGCTACCATCCACTCCCATTATAAAGCATGGATTAGCCTGGACATTATTTAATATAACTCCGATTGTATTCGTCTGAAAGAAGAATGTCATATATACCTAGGATGGCTTGAGGGTGAGTAAATCATGGGGTAATTTTCATTTTTGGGTGAACTATCCCTGTGAACTTTTTTTTCTTAATGAAATCAATACTGCATTAAAGCTGCAAGGGTGCATTAATGTGATCACAATTTTGCTTTTTTTGTAAAATAAAGTAAAATAAAAATGTTCCATTTTTTTCAGTAAATTCAACAAAAAATATGCTCACGTAAACAAACTACATTTATACATATATACTACCATTCAAAAGGGGTTGTTAAGATTTGTTAGGATTTTTTGTTAGGGTTAGGGTTAGCTTTTTATTCAAGGATGCATTAAAGTGATCACAATTTTGCACACTTCAGCCTCTTTTTTGGTAAAACCTTCAATTTTTTTTATTTCAATTTTTTCAATAAATCAAAAATATGATATGCTAAATATGAACTGAATATATACATACAGTACATGCATATCATTTAAAAGGGGTTGTTAAGACTTGTCTTTATTATTGAAAGAAATTAATCATTTTTTTCAAGGATGAATTAAATTTAGTTTAGTACAATTTGATAAACCAAAACAAAATAAAATAAAACTTTTTTTATTTTTTTCATTCAATAAATTAAACCAAAAAGATGTGATGCTCAAGTGAAGAAACTCAATATAAAAATATAATACTATATGTATTACTTTAACCACAAACATAAATGCATGTAAATGTTCTATCACCAAACTCCTCTAGTTGGGGTCTCATGGATGTGTTTTAATAAGGGTTTCACTGGGGCCAGAGCCCTGGACATTCAACTCAACTCATATCTGAGTCTCACACTTCATCTGTCTGACGTATGTGAAGATCTCTGTGCCATCCTGATGCAATTCCTGAAAACATCCTCCTATCCTGAAAAAAAAACTATTTTCCTTTACAGTGTTTCTGGAGATGGGTTTAATGTAACTAAATGTTTGGAAAACAATAGTAACTCCCCAGAGAAAGAATTTTACATGTTGTTTTTCAAACAGAAGCTAAGTCTATCCCATCACGGTCACGGCTTCATCACAGCTTAAAGACACAATGCAGCACATTCAGTCAAAAACATGCGAGCTGCTATTCCATTTAAGCACAAAGAGTGAAGTGGCCGCGCTCTCCAGCAGAGTTTCCATGGTGATGGGCAACTATGCCGCGCGTCTTGCCCTGCGCTTTCAATCTGCCCAAAAGTACCCAGGATTCAGGCTTCTCGCAACTGCAGAAATAGGTCATAGCTTCATTCAGGTGGAGCGCAAACAAAATCACTTACACTGAAACTCCCACCACAACAACGATACACACACTCATTCATTCATAAGCTAATGAGAAACTAAGAGAAACAGCTCATTAGTGGAGAGCATCACGTTTACGACTGCTTAAACTAACGGTGAGTGTGTGAGTGTGTGTGTGTGTGTGCGCGCTGGTGCTTAATTAAGTGATCAGACGCACCGTTTACACCTGGACCAGTAAACAGATAAAAACAAAGAAAATATCCTAGTCACACAAATAAAGGAGGAACGCGAGCCATATCCACCCACAACACTCTAGAAACAGCCTAGCAACACCCTAGCAACCACCCACAACTCTCTAGAACGTTTAGCAACCTCCAACTACACACTACATCCTATGAAAAGCCTAGCAACACCCTAGCGACCACCCACAACACTGTAGAAAGTCTAGCAACCCTCATCAACTACACACAACACCCTAGTAACGCACTAGCAACCACTCACAACACCTTAAAAAGTCTAGCAACCCCCTATAAACTACACACTACACCTTAGAAACAGCCTAGCAACGTCCAAGCAACCACCCACAACACTGTAGTCTAGCAACCCTCCTCAACTACACACTACACCCTAGAAACACCCTAGCAACCATCCATAACACCTTAGAAAGTCTGGCAACCCCCTATAAACTACACACTACACCTTAGAAACAGCTTAGCAACGCACTAGCAACCACCCACAACACTGCAGAGTCTAGCAACCCTCCTCAACTATACTATACACCCTAGAAACGCCCTAGCAACCACCCATAACACCTTAGAAAGTCTAGCAACCCCCTATAAACTACACACTATGCCTTAGATATAGCCTAGCAACGCCCTAGCAACCACCCACAACACCTTAGAAAGTCTAGCAACCCCCAATAAACTACACACTACACCTTAGAAACAGCCTAGCAACGCCCTAGCAACCACCCACAACACCTTAGAAAGTCTAGCAACCACATAAACTACACACTACACCTTAGAAACAGCCTAGCAACTCCCTAGCAACCACCCACAACAGTGTAGAAAGTCTAGCAACCCCCTATAAACTACACACTATGCCTTAGAAACAGCCTAGCAATGCCCTAGCAACCACCCACAACACCTAAGAAAGTCTAGCAACCCCATAAACTACACACTACACCTTAGAAACAGCCTAGCAACTCCCTAGCAACCACCCACAACAGTGTAGAAAGTCTAGCAACCCACATCAACTACACACTACACCCTAGAAACGCCCTAGCAACAACCCACAACACCCTAGACACCACCAACAGTACCCTGGAAACCACTCAGAACACCTAACCAACCACCCAACAATGCCCTACCACCAAGCTTAACTGCGCATAACATGCAATTAAGTGTCCAAAAACATTACATTCAGTTCACTCTTCAGTATTTTGTTTTAAAGTATATTATTTCCATAATAAGCGCTCTTTTTAAAAGTGCTAAAGTACACTTCTTTTTCACAAGGAAACCCCCCACAATATGTGAGCATTTTGGTGGTGATTCAGACAATAAGACACCAATTAAATGATGCATTACTACAGTTTACATCCAATACCATGCTGTGCTACGTTTACCCTCAGAACGAGTGACAGGAACACGCTGAGGAGCACAGCAGCGTCTGAACGGACAGTGACTGAGTGTTTGCGCTGAATGGTGATCGCCGTGTGTGTCTCTGCGAGGGGCTTTTCTGATTATTGCTCATTCTAAACAATCTGACGGCCAGCTGGCTGCACTTGTCCTCTATATGAGCTAATGCCCAATTACTGCAGCTCTTCTCTTACAGCTCCCCCACCACACAAATCCACAGAGACCAAAAACTCTCTCTCTCTCTCCCACAAAAAACGCATCTGCCTACAGGACAAAACAACCTGCCAACTGCAGATGCTCAACTTCATAATGCAGAACTCATCAAAGAGCCACTTGTTGCTTTGAATCATTTAATTACACACTATAATGAGAGCGCTGCTGAATAGACTTCAGATTAATATAACAAAGAGTGAAAAATTTAAGGGGGTCTGAATACTTTCCGTACCCACTGTATATAATAGTCTGATGCTGTAAATTTTGGTAGTTGACATACTATATGTTAAAACAATGCTTTGTCTTTTTTTTTTTATAATTATTTATATATGCACTTTTTATTAACCTGTACTAAATTAGAGGCTACATGGAATATTTGTACTTTCAATTATGAATTTGTCACGCCACAGAACCACTGAAGTGAACTGCAAAAAAACTCAAATGTGATGATAAATGGTGAAAAACAAACTGTTACAGAAATGTTTATACACTCTCTTATTCATTCATATACACTTTAACAAAGCATTGATGTTGGAAAAAGTTGATGGACATGTTATGCATTAACTTCTTGTTTTCTATTATAACGCTACTGTTCAAAAGTTTAGGGTCTGTTTTAATGTTTTAGAAAGAGGTCTCTTCTACCAAGGCTGCATTTTATTTGATCAGTTACTATTTTTTACCATTTAAAATGGTTGTTTCTATGTGAATATAGCCTATGTTAAAATGTGATTTATTTCTGTGATGAAAGCTGTATTTTCAGCATCATTACTCCAGTCTTCAGTGTCACATGATCTTCAGAAATCATTCTAATATACTGATCTGCTGCTCAAGAAACATTTCTGATTATTATCAATGTTGAAAACAGTTGTGCTGCTTCATATTTTTGTGGAAACTGATATATTTTATTTTTCAGTGTTCTTTGATGAACAGAAAGTTCAAAAGAATAGCATTTATTTGAAATAGAAAACTTTTGAAACATTATTAATCTTTACTGTCACTTTTGATCAATTGAATGCATCCTTGCTGAGCGAAAGTATTCATTTCTTTAAAAACAACTTACTGACACCAAACATTTGAAGGGTAGTATATATAAAATTGTCACTGAACACTTCACACCGTTTTCTGAACTGTTTCTTCACACCGCAAAATGAAATAGAAATAAATTTAAAAAAACACGTCAAATACGAATATATCATAAAGTTGTGTCTCACCCAGTTTGAACATCAATGACAGCAGCACTGCTCTTTTATATCGTAAATAGATCCGTCCAAGCTCCATGTCCTGAAGTGATGAATGACTTCCAGCCTCTAAACCCGCGGCTCCGCGCTGAACTCTCCCCGCATCATGCGCTCTCATCCGGCGCGAGTCAACTTCAGTCAGTCCGCTGCTGCTGACTTACTCTCCGCGGTATGATGGAAAACACGGCAATCCTTTATCCTGCTCCTATCAAACCCTCGCCTGTTGGCGGTCAAATCTTCATCCTCCTCTCTGTCTGTATCCGTCACTCTCTCCCTCACTTTGATTGTCTTAGTCACCAAAGAACTCTCTCTCTCTCTCTCTGTATGTCTGAGTGCATGTCTCTCTCTCTCTCTCTCTCTCTCTCTCTCTAGGAGGCAGATGGCCAGTTCCTCCTCGCACATTTACGTGACCTTCATCACAGATGAGTGTTTATCTAAGCTAATAGCAACTGTTAAACCCGACCGCACTTGGATAGTTGACTTAATGTACTTTGTCAACTATCCAAATGCTGTTGAGTCACAGGTGTACAGGATTAGATGCTGCAATTGTTAACAATTTTATTTTACAAAATTATTTCTTAATGTAGTCTCCGAACAGTATGAAAAATGCATGAAATGTAAGCATGAATATTGATAAATATGCATGAATAATGACGATAATAATAATGCATTAATTAGAAAAATGTTGCTCAGAGTAGTTTTAGATGAAGTAAACATTTGAACCAAAGTTTCTAAAGCTAAGAGCAGTGCTATTTTAGTATGACAGCTTTTATTTTAATTTTAGTATCACTCTGCTTTTATTTAAATTTTAGTTCAAGTTTGAGTTATTTTGTTGTTGTTGTTGTTTTTTTAATATGTTTATATAGTTTTTATTACATTTTTTTTCAGTTTAGTTATTGTAGTACATCAAAGTCAAACTAAATCAGAACGCAAAATGTTGTCTTGGCAACAAATTTTTTTTTCCAGTTAATACATATACATATATTTTTATTTATTTCAAGTAATTAAAATGTTTCTTACAGTTTTAGTTATCTATAGCAACTTTGGTTAAGAGTAAAATAATATCCAAAAAAGAAAGTAAGAAAAATATATATTTTGACAATATTTGAACATGCAAAATATCTGTTTTTTCCTAGATGATAACAGAACACCACTTGCTCAATTAAACTTGCAAGTAAAACAGTCATGTGTCAAATGTGTGCAAACTACTATTTTAAACAATGGTTATTTTTCACATACTGTTTTAAAACATTGTTTAGTATCGAAAACAATGATCAAATATAGTCAAATATACATTGTGCATGTCATTATGAACACAGCTGCTGTCATATAACCTACCCATTCACTCAGATCCGTTAGCTTTGACATTAAAGGGTTATTTCACCCAAAAATGAAAATTCTGTCATTATTTACTCCAAACTGTGTTTTGTTTTGTTTTTTTATTCTGCTGAACACACACAAAGATATTTTGCTGCTGGTGCTATAGTTTTTGCTGGGATCCATTGACTGACCCACTGGCATAGTATTTTTTAATTTTTTCCCCCCATACTAAGTCAATGGTTATATATGCAGACAACTGTTTTTTTTACCAATACTCTTCAAAATATCTTTTGTGTTTAACAGAAGTGAGAAATTCATTCAGCTTGAGGGTGAGTAAACGATGACCATGTTCTTTTTTTTTTGTGAACTACCTCTTTATTATAATAAGCGATTCCAGTGCTTTAACACAGGTCTCTCTCTGGGTGCTGCATGGGAACGAGAGCAGACGTTGGTTAATTAAACTCCTGGTGTAAATACAGGTATACGCCATTCAACCAGCACCGCAGGCCAGACTCCTCCTGCATTCCTCACGGGACCCTCATTAAACTCCAGCGGGGTGTTGCTCTGTTCTGATGGACTGAAAACGTTCCAGACATTTTATTCAAATGAGGGAGATTAAGAGCTTTAATGCACATTCCTGTGTGTTAAACATTAAATGACGTTTACATAACGCCTGTTCCTATACAACAGAAAAACCACATGAAATGAACCTGTTTTAAGCTTTTAGTCTAATTTGTCTTGTGTAACAGCAGTTTAAACAAATTTATAAATATCTTTCATTAGATCAAGTGTGTTTTCTTTTCACCAACTTCACTTTTCTCCATTATGTTTAATATCTGTTGTTGTTTTGATGTTTAGTGGATGTATGAAGTCAGTTCTCCACATATGGAAATGTAATAAACATGACATATATTGCCCTATGATTGTGATATTGCCATATATGTTACCTATTATGTGATATATTCTGCCCTCACAGTCAAGATCACTCAGATCTGGGGATTCTGATCTACTATATGTTCTTATGGTGCGTTCAAGTCATGTCGGATAGATTGTATTTACGAGTTGAACGCACATGAACGCCACCACAAAGTCGTTATTACGAGTGGGAAACTCGAAATTTTCTTTAAGCCCCGAGTTTCCGAGTTGGGGGCGCGTCAATGAGAAACATGGCGGAATTGATGGATGCAACGTCTGTAGTTGACGGTAAATTTTTGTTTAAATTGATAGTTTAGTTGTCCTATGACCTTAAATTGGTCATGTTCTTGTTACGCAGCTAGTTAATGAAATCCAAGTAAAAAAAATGCTATCATTTTTGCACCTATAGGTGAAAAATCTTTTGATTTGCCATGTTGCAAGTTTTAAAAATATTAAAAACGCAAAACACACCTGATGCAAATTCTTTGCTCTTCATTTTCTATAAGCAGAGTTAACAGACCCTGTTGTATTTTCTTGTAATATTAAAAGAAGGTACACCGCCATCTTGCCGACTAAACTGACTTGAACGCACCTGACGTCGTAATTACGACTTGTCAACTCGTAAAAGTACGAACGTCCCAGGAGGACTTGAACACAGCATGAGTTGTGCGACACTCAATCGCCGTTTATGGATA